>NW_010972664.1:974976-1199030 GCF_000737465.1 Haliaeetus leucocephalus
AAATCAAATTTCTTTTTTTTTTTTTTTTTTTTTTTTTCCCCCCCCCCCCCCCCTACCCCCATGAACTGGTTTGCATGCTCTCATTTGCAAATGTTGTTGGGAAAATGTCATGTTGCTCTAGGCCAAGCATTCAGATTTCTTATCTATATTTTATAAAACTTAATCCCACTGGCAATATTTGCTTGATTTCTCTAATGGTTCCAATGAAAACAGTGTTTCATTTGGCTTTAAACTGTGTTCACAGATGAAACATTACAGGACTATGCCAGGATATGAGGGCCAGACACTGAAACCAACTCTAAACAAAAACTGGAACTACTTAGTCTGTGTATTGGTTATAAAATCTGAAAAAAAAAACATGGAAAATAACCCTAAAAAAATCATAAGGATTGCTTACACAAAGAAATAAATTTTCAGTGATTATATTTACAGTGGAAAATGTTCCCTTACAATGGCTTGCTGGTAAGCTTACTTCTTTTTTTTAAAAGAAATATACCACTGATATTTTGTACCATGCTGCTGATGTGGTATCAACCAGCTTCCCAGCTCAGGGCTGCGGGGTCCCAGACGTGACAATGTTCATTAACACCCAGCAGTTGGATAAATTATCAGCCAACCAGCATGCAGAGTTTCACATCTCTCTTCTGTAATTCAAGGGGGACCTTCCCCTCCGGCCCACTCCCACTCCAAGTTTAACCCTTCAGCAAAACTTCTATCCTATCATTGCAATGAGGTCTAATCCACACTAAATATGCTAATCAAGAAATACCTTGAGGGTCTTTTTTGATCATTTCAGTTATACATATATGGCAAATCTGCAGCTTTCAGTGTTATCTACGGTGAGAAGTCACTGACTCTGGTCTATGAAATGTCATTCGCTTTGTCCTGTATAATAGGCAGGTTTTAAACATAGTATTTTTTATCAACAAATGCAGGCTAGTAGATTAGCTCAGAAGGACACATTCCGTACAGACAAGATGGATGCCCTGTCTGAACACTTTGACCTTCCAATCAACAGACATCGCCACAAATAATTTGGTAGGGAGGGGGAAGGGAAGGTGAGGAAAAGTGTCTACCCTGCCAGCATCTCCATCCACACGTCCATAGCATGCACAGACAATACCCCGGATGTGAGAGCCCGGTGATGGATAACAGTGGAAGTCCATCAGTTTTTGCAGCTAGCCTCTTTTTTTTATTGTGAGATTCCCCAGAAAGAAGAGTGTCAATAGGAAACACAGATGGGGCGACTCCCAGCAGCACTATGGTGTGCGCTGCCAGATAGTCAGCGAGAAGCCGTAGCCCCAGAGAAACAGATATATGACTCCTATACCCATGGTCTTGAGCTTCTCTGGAAAACCCTCAGGGATCTGCTGGCTTTGGGTGAGAAACCTCCCTTGCTCTTTTCAGGGTAGGAAAAACCTGCCTCATTCTATGGAGAAATTAAGGAAATATCAGCCAGTGAAGTCTCATGGAATTTCCCTTCGATCGATACCTTTTGTTGCAGGTTTTTCCATAGAGAGAAGAGGGGTTTATGCCTTGGCTTGAAATTGCTAAAACTGTAAGACCATGTTACACTGCATGCAAACGCTGGAAAAAAGCACTTTTGAGAACCGTGCTGAAGAAAATGGTGGATCTTCCTCCTCCTCAGGCCTTATTATGTGAGCTTGAGGGTCCGTCTGGTGAGGTGCTGTGCTACCTGCACCCACCTCTAGGCTGGACCCACCCTTCTCCCAGAGGAGAGAAAGAAAATCAGGGAGTTACACACCGAAATGACATGGTGGTTCCTCATAGCTTCGTTCCCTCGCCGTGGGTACCAGCTGAAGATGGGGCTCTGTGCACTAAAACAGACCTCTCGTGAATACTTCATATTCCTCAGTCAAGCAAAAAAAGCTTGCCACCACTCTTTGCATTTCTATTATTTAAAGGGTCACTAATCAAGCAGTGAACTTACCTTTCCTACAAATCTACATACCAGACAATCAATATTCATCTGGTGCTAGCAATACTCTTTCCCCTGCCCGCCCAGCGGGTGAATGCAAGCTGGGCTGTCTCCTTCCTCGCTGGGGATTAGCACAGCCTGGGCAATGAGCCCCGAGGACTCACGAGGGTGTGCTGTGTCCAACACCCCCGGGAAAGTGTTTGCAATCACCGCAGTGGGTACAGTAGTGGCGAGACTAGGAAGGGTTAAAGTTTTGTCTGTGACACTGAAATTGAGGCCAGCTGTAGGTCATATTCACATCCCAGTCACAGGAAAATGAACCTGTGAGACAGAACCTAATTATCTGCTAAACCAAAAGCCAGTCTCAGTTCAATAACTTACGACAGAGCTGGCAGCCAGATATAGCGTTGTCATGGTAACGCCAAAAAAAATCCACTGCAGTAGAGAACAAGAAGGAAAAGAAGGAGACTGTAACCCTAAATATGCTGTAGCCATTTGATCTTGGACAAGTGGATATGTCTAAAGAGCCAGATTGCTACAACTGTCTATCCACTTTAATATCCTCTATAATTACTGAAATGAAAAATGCAATTACAGTGCGCTCTGAGCTAAAAACCAGGAGTAACTGGCTAACTAGGAATTAATTTCAGAGGGAACAATATCGGCCTTTTTCCCCTCTCAACACACACGGACTGAGAAGTATGCGGGGGCTGGAGAGCAGAGGTGCCTGCTTCCCGCTAGTTCAAAATCACTGCATGCCAATCAAACCCTTGGTTTTCCCTATCACCTTCCCTTCCTTCCTCTTCTTTCCTCCACAAGCCATTACACACAAGGGAAAAGTTTAGCAGAGCAAAGCACTAAAGATCTCACTTTGGAGACCATAATGTCTGACCTACATGAAGTATGGGTGACATGAGTTTAAAGCTCCCAGCAAAACGTCCTGAGCATGGTCCTGTACACAAGACACACAACAGATCACAGGGCACCACAATGGACCCATGCTCCTTGGGAGTCATGGTACAAGGGATCCCATCCTCCCAGCACGCTCCTATTGGGAGCTAAGCACAGCACTCTCAAGCATCGCCAGTGCTAGATGTGGGGCTTTTTGCAGCTGAACACCCCCCAGCAGCAAAACAAAGGACACCATCCTTGGATGGCTCGTTGAGCTGGTCAGGCACACGCGCACACAGCAGCAGCTCGGCTGTTGACCACCACCCCCCTGCTCTGCCAGGCTCCTCGTCACAGCTGTGAAGAATTCACAAAAAGTCAGACACAAGCCCGTACCAAACACAAAATCAAATGCGTGTTTTGAAATACATGTTCAAAAAGTCATATATACATACGTGTGTGTGTGTGTGTGTGCATGCACATGTTTCTTACTGCTGTGAGGACCGCAAAACAAATCTTTGATCATTTTGGTCAGCCGTGTGGATTTCATGTCAAAAAGATCAGCAGTGATTTCATGAAAGAACATGTATCTGTTTATGTGTGTGCATGTTAAAGACAGAGATTTTAAATGAAACTTCATGGTTGGAAAAATACAATTAAACCAAATAAACCACTTATTTTGGTCGGCACTTCTGTATAGGTGTTTCCAGCTTGCTGCCAGAGCTATCTGTGCTATCCAGAGCAGCTTGCTGAACAGCGAGACTTCACCCCCAGATGCTAGAAACTGCATGGTTTCAGATTCTCCCATAGGCATGCTATTCAGACTCAAAATGTTCTTGCCATTACTAATTTTATGAGAGACTTCTAAAAAAATAACAGTATTCTAGGGGGTTAGGATAGCAAAATAATTTCCAACCTGAGTGTGATTAGGAAATATTGCCCTCATATTTTTACCCTGCACAGGCTTTTTTTTCTTCTGACTGGATAAGGGAAGTCCAGATTTGGCAGTTCTTTTTCAGAAAAACCTCTCATTCTAGTAATAATGCCGTCTGAATAAGAAATACTCATTTAGGTATGGTGCCTTCTGAAGTGGGTTATGTATCAATCGCTACTGCACAGTGCTGGATAAGTAATGAAAAAAAGGAAAATTCATTCAGCAATATGTTATTCGTATTCTAGCTTTTTTTTTTTTTTTTTTAAAAAAGAAGTAAAAATACCCCAACAAACCAATCCCAAACCCACAAAACTCCACAGGCAACATATTGTGTAATCTCCATATCTCCATATTGTTTGAGATGGCATCCTGATCTTGTAAATACTTAATTTTAGTATGTAGTCCTCTGAGTAGTTCAACTGAGGTGGTAGAGGTGTCTGGTATCTATTGAGAATGTGAGCATGACCTTTCCATACATGCACAGGTTTTGTTAGCAGTGACGTAGATCAAAGGGGGACCATGGTATTATTTTCGATGAGCCAGCCTGACACGTGGCATAAGTGAGGTCTGCTAAAGTCAGTGGGCCTGAACCTGATTATGCTGGTCATGAATTTGGCCTCATTTTCATAACGGAAAATGTAAATGACCTTGTGCTTTTTTTTCATGGAGCTCTGTATTTCTGAAATGTTAGCAACTTGTTTTTCAACCAGCCCAAGAATGCGCTGAGTCTCTTCAAATTGTGTAAAGGGTTTTTAGGAGAATGTCTTCTGTAACTGCTGGAAATTGGCTTTAATGCCAGGGATCTAACTCCATAAACTGATAACTCATTTTTGAGAGAAATTTTCTAACAATGCCTCTGAGTCTTTAATACAAAGAATGCTTTCATGGGAAATTCAGAGGCATGCAAATAATGCAAAAGAAGAGAAAAACTATTGGGAAAAGGTAACATTCAGTTCAGCACAGGGAACAGAAATTCTACTTCCATTTAAAAAAGCAAAACAAAAAATACCCTGGTCTCCACACATGGGATGAGGAACAAAATCTTGACTTTGCTACTCAAATGTATTTGTTTCCCATCTGAGCCTGCAGACACTCTGTGACAGTATTTCCCAAAACAGTGGACTGCTCTTTCCCTCTCAATTGCAAAGGAGAATCTCAGTGTAGGTTTGCAGTACTGCTGTGCAACGGAGCTGCCTCTGTTTGCTGTGCTTCTGATAGATAGGGCCACTCTTACAACTGGAGATTTTGGGGGAAAGGAAGCAACCATCCTCATCTGTGATGTTAGCAGCACATTTATCACTAACAAATCCCTAGACCATACACTTTAAACTGCTCTTTGCAGCTATGAGAAGGGTAAACTGGAGTACTGACATAGTATATGTTTACACAGCTGAAATCCAAATGTGTGCCTCACTTGATCTTCTGACATTTGTAGAAAACAGTATGAAAAGACCAATTAATGAAAAATGAGAGCACCATTTTGTCATGGCAGAAACATTAGAGAAAGCTATTGATTAAAGAGCCTATCTTTTAACATCAAATTAAAAAAAAAGTAAAGACGAAAGTGAAAAAAGAGAAAGCTCAATCTGACCATTATAGCAGTAACAGCGGTTAAATGCTGGCGTGTGTCTGTGCATGAAACTCCAGCTTACATAAAGCTGAGCTATACGCAAGTATCCACTGACATATTTCACTATGCTGTGCTTTTATCCAATTTCCCCCTGAAAATATAAACTCCAAAAATGAAACTGGTTGTTATAATCACACTGGAATATTTTAAGGGAGATACCTTTCTGAACAAAATACTTAGTTTGTGAAGTTCATGGAAGTCTAATGGAATAGGACAGGTAACACAGGGCTCAGTTTCCTACGTGTAGGTGTCTGTTGCCCTTTGTGATGGCTTGGAGTATCTGAGATATCTATATGAGGCTGGCAGATGTGTCACACAGTCCCTATGGACTTGCAGTCTTCTGGAGTGGTACCAGTAGGATGCCTTAACGGCAAATGGCATGAGACATCTATAGCTTCTCTACATTTTTTAAACATATCTAATGACTTACGGCTCCTCTGAAGTCCCAGGTACTAAATTTAGCAGTTGCTGTCACTAGGACAAGTAAATTTTACTGGTTCTAACACATTACTGTACAAAAACTATGTGTGAGCCTCCTGCAGACAGAGGCAGAGACAGTTGAGCCCTGCGCTCCAAGGATGCTCGCAGGGCTGAGCAGACTGACGCCCCACGCCTCCCCAGAGGGTTTAATAGCCTTGGTTTGGTGCTGCACCAACCACCCCACAGTGCAGCGAGGTTAGAAATATGCACTGGGCACAATGGCTACCTAGACCAAAACTCATTTATTTTCTGAGCTGACTAAAAAGCAGTCAGCTTGCTTTTCCACTGTATTGTGTAGTTATATATATCTCAGTATCAAATGGAAAAGTGCTGCCATCCCTATTTTAGACAGTTTAAATGACTAGGCAAAGGGGATAGCAATGTAGTTGTCACCTACTTTGTCTTAGTCATACTGGGTGAACTGGATTTTCTTACGTAGATTGATCACCACTGTGCTGAACAACTAACATTAAATTCAAAGGTTCTTACTATGCAGTCAGGTCTGAAAGAAATACCAGGTAACCATATGAATACGTTTTGATTGGCCTCATCAACCGTATTGTAGTATGTGCTAATAAACTGGCATACAGCAGAGTAGCTTTACTTGATCCAATCCTCCTAAAATCAGCACTTACTATTAGATGTTAAATTTTGGTTATGAAATAAGAACTCAATGACTGTCTTAAAAATGGGGACTGTGAATTACTTCAGATAGAGTCTTTAGTAAAATCATACAATTTACAAATTGCGATGCTATAGTTACTTTAAAAAGCTCATGTACAGTCTACATGAACCACCTAATAAAGCTGCTGTATTACAAGCTAAAATCTCTGTTTAAACTAAACAGTTAATATTTAAACTCATGTTCCATTAAAAACATGCCAGGATAGTTTTGCATCATGTTAAATGATACACAGTGAGGCCACTTGATTTGTTTCTATTTTTGTTGTAGCTTTTAGATCCTGAGCAAACTAGCTAAATAGTATATTTCTTTGCTTAAATCTAAACAGAACCTTTCACTCTGTTAATATAGATGATTTAAAATCCTTTTCCAGAGCTAGTATTCTACTCTGATTCAGTCTTCAATGTAAACTTTTCATTTTGTTCTGGAAACCCATGACTCAGTAGATACAATGTTCTGACAAGGGGTGCTATGGTAAGAAATGCCTTCTAGTGTGCATTACGCTGTCCCCCATGTAATTTGGGGATATGTTAAGTACAAAAGGATCAAGCTCAAAGTATGGAGCTTTTTGGGAGTGGAAATAGTTTAAGTAAGTGTTTTGTAAGGATGGTGGCCACTCTTCAAAACATTTAAATGTAATGATGACATCTTAGCAGCTGAAGCCAATGACAAAAGCTCCCCGTGAATTAACAAGGCCAAAGCATTCCTTTATGGAAACTACAAGGCTGCAAGATGCCTCTGTCTTCCAGGGCATGATTTGCACTGATAAAAACAGTCATGAGAACATCATAGTGTCAAATGTACCAGTTCTGATCTAATCCACCTTAAAATCTCTCCATTGTACAGAACAGTGTGTGGCTGGAAAAGTTTGCCAATCAGCTATATGTATCAGAAAAAAACATTGGCCCCAGGCAAAATCTGTCATATAACTGCACATCACAAATTCTACCTGTCGAGAAAACACTTAGAGAAAACAAATTAAGTGAGCATAATGATGCAGGTTGCATAGAGGTGTTGCACCTTGGAAGTCCATGCAAACCACTTACACAGGGCTCCAACATTTTCTGTCCTCCTCAGTCGCAAATGGATCTGCAGAACATGGAGATATTTGCAATCAAGAACAGATACCATTGTTGTGATACCAAAAGGCTTCATACAATTATAGCAGAAGAAATTAAACAAATGCACAGAAGAAAGGAAAAAATTCTGCCAAGGGTGCTTAAACAGGTTGGTACCACCTATTAGTCACTGCGTTACAGTCTGTGGGAGACAGGAAAACACAACAGAGAAGTATCGCTATACTTGTCCCTGGGTATATACTGGTGGCTATTGTCAGAGAGAAAAGATTCTGGGCTAGATGCTAGCAATTTGCTAGATTGTTACCATTTCTTTCCACACCAGCACCCTGCCTTTTGCTGCTTCTTAAGATGTGCTGTGATAAAGCCAATGGACAGTGTCTAGACGGCACATAGCTATGGCCTTTGAAAGTCATTTGATGCACTAGGGTTGTGTTATAGATGCATGGTTTTAACGAGGTTCTTACAGGTTTTTCAGGAGTATTGTGCAGCAGGCAAGAGAGACAGAAAGAGAGAAAAATCCTTATCTTTGATTTCACACCTGTTGCTACAGACACCGCTATGTGTTTCACACTATCCTGTTTAAGGGATTTAAACATGGAATGGCCATCAGACATATTTAATCCTTTGTATGCTAAAGAGGTTTTTCCTTTTTCAGCTTCACGCAGGAAAGTATCTGTTGGCAAATTTAGGCATAGCTTACTCATTTGGCTTAGATTCTCATATGCGCATTACATTACTCCACCTTCCCTCCTTTTTTTGACCAAAGTGTCCCGCAGACTGTTTTGTGTTGCCAAGTAAGAAAACTAAAATTTGGCAGAGTGTGGTAGCTCCTCATGCACAATTGGAAAGAATATTTCAGGGTCATTTTTGGACCTTCAGTCATGGAAGGTCTGATGCCACATTAAAGCCTTCAGCTGGGGGAGTGACTGCGTGCACTACCTCATCCGCAACACAGCCAGCCTTCCTCCAAAAGGGCTGTTGTGCTACATGTCAGACAGTTGGAGCAAAGGAAGTTTTGGATTGCATTTACTTACACTTGCTAGTGCAACAGTACCAGGGTGCTACAATCGCTAAGCTTATTCCCTTCCCTCCTTGAATGGGGAATATCTTGCCTTTACTGTACGTTCTTACAGGTTAGGCAATAGAATGGAAAAAAAAAAAAAAAGGAAAAGCAACTTTAATTCCATTCACATAGGGTTTCCTCTTCTGTATTCAAATAATAAAAAGTGCAGCAGAGATTTTTATAAATTCTATGCATTTTGAGTGCAGAAAGGCAGTTATAAGCATGCAAATTTATTGTGCAATGGGAAGTCCTAGGGTACCAGCACTGCCACCCCTTCAGAGCACCCCACAGGCATTCACATCTAGGGGAGTGGGGCTGTGAGTTCACATGCTCTGAGCTGTGCCTTTCCTTCTTCCTTCCAGTGCAGGCTAGCTACTGCCTGTGGAGGTAGCAAAAACGTAAGGTAGTTAAAGTTGCACCGTCAGCCAAAGGACCTGTGCCCATCACCTTCAACAGGCTGTCAGAAATGGGAGTTTCTTTCCCATGCCTACATGGAACCAGGTCCCACAATGCACTGCTTACACACGCATATTTCTGTAATTTTAAACTGTACGTAGGAAATGAAAGTCATTGTATAACACAACTGATCCTTTATCAAGATCATGGAAATTCTGAATAAGACACAAAAAAGAACAAGATCAGGTTTGGAGTAGTATCCCAAGATTTGTGAAAGGAAATTGATTTCCATTCAAATCAGGTCTTTTACTCTTCTTGAAAATGTCAAGGTGTCAGCCTTGGCCATTACCAGACTGTGATTTATAGTTGAGACAAAGCGATAATACTCAGGTGACTGTCTGGAACTGTACTGCTGTGTCTGGAAAGGCTACAGATGACAGCCATCTCCTTTCTTAACCAACTTGCATTGCTTATCTAAGATCAGTCTTCCTACACCCCTCCTCCCCAAACCCTTGATAGAAAAATGATAAAATATATAGGCTTGAAGATTTACTGAGATCGGACAAATAAGCCTTGTGAAGGGAGTAGGTTACAGAACTTCGGAAAAACACATTAAAAATAATCCTTTAGCTAGCTATATCCTGGCTGTTTGGATGAATACCTGTAAAATGTGAGACTGATTCCCTGGTTTCAACACATGGGTATGTTTTAATCCATCTGTAGGATCTATTTCTGTAACTGGAGTATACCAGAAGCACAGAAAATGCTGAAACCAAGTAAGTTTTCAAATAGTAAGAATAATAAATACAGCTGCTGTCATTTCCTTCTGAAAATAAACACAATTTATTCAATAAACAGATTAATGGAGGTTAAAAACTACCTGGCTAATATTTAATCAAACACTGATGAGGTAATTCTGTTATTTGTCCCACTGACATAAAGTTTTGCTTGAATAAAGACAACAGAAGTACTTAACAGTTTAGGTGCTACACTCCTACTAATTTTAGCTGGAATTAGGCACCTTCAGGTAGCTCAGACAAGGCTTTTTCAAATCTATTTCTCTCTCTGTTCCTTCAGCTATACTTGTGGTCTCAGTATAGTGGAGTGAAGGAGAGAATAAACAAGATATATGAGTCAAACAAAAGAAAAGAGGAATTACTAGGACAAGTAATAAGACCATTCCTGACATCAGATCACTCATTCTGGAATTAGTATTTGCAGAGGATATTGACAAAATGGCAAGGGTTCAAACAAGAGCAAGCAACATGATCTGATCTTCCTGAAAACCTAACTCACAGTAAGACAATGAAGATAATCTCATTATTTTTTTAGTGAAAATGCTAAGAGGTGAAAGCAAATGACCCTTTAAATTGTCAGGAAAAGTTTCAGTATCTGGAAGCTGATGCGAAACGAATTCCGGTTAGAAATAAAGTCTATGTTTTTCATAGTGATGTAATAGATTACTGGCACACTGTTCCTGTGGTTATTATGGATTCTCTGCCACCCCAAATCCTAAATATACGTGCTAACCAAACAGAAATTGTTGGTGTTGATGTGGGAGTTGCTTGCTGAATGCTTTGGCATGTTTTACGGCGGAAGTCAGACTAGATGATCAAGTTTGCCTTGGCAGCGGCCATATGATATTTCTGCTATGTGTGGGAGACACAAGGGAGGAGAGCGAGGGAGGAGGTAAGGCGGAGGGAAAAGGAGGGAAGGAAAGAAGGAGGAGATATCTGTCTGTCTTCCTTGCCTAGTGTATGTAAGGTGCAAGTCTTGTGTGGTACCATGTTTCCTGGTTCAGTGAACTGCATGCAGATGGTACCAAGAAGCAGAGAGGGTATATAGGATGGCATTCAGCCACAGGTTTTACCACAGGGCAGGAGAGTCTGCAAGTCATCCGAGAAGACTACTGCAGATATTAAGGTCTGCTGTCACTACATAATCTGAGCTTCACGCCAGCTGAAGGATGTCTTGGCCATAGTAAGATCATACAGAATTGAGACACACGATTGCTTTATAAAAAAATCCTGACCCCAGTGACTCTCTTTGGAACTACTCCTTGACATGTTTTTTTCTTACTGGCTATTGCAGAAGATCATTAGGACCATTAAAAATATTAATCTGAGAAAACTAAATGTGGATGCCAAAACAAAACTGATGAGTCTCAACGGAGACTAGATGACTATTGGGATGTGAGATCCCATAGCTTGTTCAGATGTGCTCCTCTCTCTTCCCAGCCACAGCAGTAAGTTACTGTGAACCCCCAAAGAACAAACAGCACAGAGGGCTGTAAAAGAAATGTGTAAGATGCACCCTTACATGACCACAGTAAATCATGACCTCCTACTAGCCACTGAATGCTTTGCTAACATTTGCATTATACTGTGGTCTCAGAGCTCTAATCAAAGTCAAGGTCCCTCATGCTAGTCACCATGCTCCCAGTTAGTGAGTGGTGGTCCCCACGTGGAAGAGCCCAGGGTCTACCTGGACAACACAGGGCAAACATCGGGGAAGGAAAGTAAAGGTTGACTCACTGAAACAGAGCTCAAGGGAATTGTCTGCGTTCATGCTGGGTGCCAGGAAGTGACCCTAAATCTTTAGCCATCAGCACGGGAAAGAAGAGCACGTAGGCAGCAGTTCGGAAACATTTGGAAGGTTTTTAAAAAGTGTTAGTTATTGCATGTAGTAATTTTGATTTCCCACTAGCATTTAGGGAATGATTACCAAATTTCAGAAAGCCAAACTGCAGCCTTTGGAATTTATTAAATCAAAAAAGCCTACCAAAGCTCAATACTCAGATACTGGCAACACCCACAAGAAATCTAACCCTCTGAGTCAGTGGGGAGAGGTTTCCAACATTACATTGGTAACCTGTTTCAAGTTTAAATATCCAGCCATTGGTTTAGAACTGGCTGCCCCAATGACTCCTAAAACATCAATATTTTGACCATACTCATCTATCTTAGAAAAAGGCATAAGTTTGAGAATTAATACCCAAAAGAATATGCTGACATAATAAACACCAGAAAAGCATGGTCTCCTAGATTTATTTAAAATCTAACAGTAAATCTAACTCCCTGAATACTCCAGTGTGTGTACATAAATACATGAGTAGGAGCCATAAACACTGTGTATCTTCAGACTTGTGAGAAATCTTCCCAACAGATACATAAACCCTCCACTTGCAGTAAAAAGCTGTAAATCCCACCACAAAATGGCTGTGCCGGCCATTTCGCACACCAGGCTTGCTAAAAGCTGATGCCCGTGCCACTGGGGCTCTGCACAGATACAGAGGGTGAGATGCTGTGCAAGGCTGGTGCTCCATCCGGATTAGGCTCATGCTGGCTGCCTGCAGGATGGCAGGCACTGTGAGCCTGCTGCAAGGGTCTATGGAGCAGAACTGCCTGCTTGCCTGCCTGCCTGCCTGCTGTATGCCTGAAGCAGAACTAGGGTCCTCGAGGATAAGGACCGATTGTCAAAACTTCTGGAAATACGAATCCAACTAAATGCTGTTAGCAAGTATTTCATGCATGTCACTAGCAAGAACTACCTCTGCTGAAGGCAGCAGCAGAATGTTATTCCATAGCCCCCCCTCCCCAAATCACAGTTATTAAATCTGATGTTCCACAAATGATCCTCTGTTCTGACTGTGCAGCAATCAGGGCTATCATGCCATTCTTCAGAAGAAAATGAACAAAAAGAAGAGTTTTATCTGGAAAACTGCAACTCTCAACCTAATATATAACCTCTGACAACTGGTTGTTTCTGAACAGGGCCAAGGGAGGGGATGCAGATTCTGCAAAAAGTTACAAGTAGGGCAAATTTATATGTCCTTCATGTTCAAGATGAAGAACCACCATGGAGAAAAATGCAAAAAGTGGGAGCAAGGCTAATTCAAACTCTTAGAAGAATGAAGTAAGATCTTACAGTGGGGCTGTGGAAGGGGCAGAAAACATGGTTACCATGGTGGAAGAAAAGAGACGGTGAGAGGTTACAGCTACTCACTAGTAATATTGTGATTCTATTTCACAGAATAACCTTCAGCAGAAAAAAACAACTAACTTATCCAATTCTCTGGCGTACCTATACCAACACGTACACATACATTTTAGAAGTAGAGAGAACTAGAAATTCTGGGAAGATCCCACAATCAAACTTATTTCTAGACACAAAGTTGTTTCACATCAAAGGCAGTTTGCAGAGGAGGGGAAGTGCAGAGGAACAGACAGTGAACCATGAAGACTTTTCCACTGCTAACTCTCACTTGTATGAAAATCAGTATATAAATTGGATAAACAGAATCTACTTCTTTATGCATTGAAGATACTCTCTTCATCTGATTTACCTTCATCTGGTGGAGAGACTATGAGTAAAGGGATGTATTATGAAGAAATGCATTCTGCTAGATAAGACTTGAGTTTGAAATTAAATCCTGTGCTAAACTTTTCAAGAAGTGTCTACCTTCACTGAAGTCTTTTCATGTTCCTGCTTATTTCTACTTTAAACTTCTCACTTATTGTACTTTAAGCTCCATCAGTGAATGTAAATGGGGTTTCGCTATACGTTTAGTGCATTCAAGCATTCTTTGTTACAGTTCCCACCCTGCCGCATTATGTGAGCTCTGCCACGGAAGTCCAGCAGTCGGGTTGTTTTCTGCTATTAATAAAAGAACCTACTTTTCCCCCACTTCTTTGAAGAAGTTGAAAGGGCTACATGTTAGAGGGGGAGGTGGTGGGGAACAGACTGTGGTGTAATCCGCAAACGCAAATACTGTCTAGATTAGAAACCTCCCTGAAGAAAATTTACAAATGCTAAGACTGTGCTTTTTGTGTGATGAACACTAGAGCAATAACTTAGCCACATACCGGGTTCTGCCTAATTCTTAAGGAGCCTACTAGGTGAAAGGAATTAAATGAAAAAAACGTTCCAGTTGGCTCTGTGCCAATGCCATCCAACCCTTTCAGTATCCAGTGACTTAGTAGTGCAACTATTTTCATATGTATTTCATCACTGAGGTATCTTAATATAATACTTAGGAATCTGTTAAAATAAAAAAAGAACACAAATGGGATTTACACATTGCCAATGTTTTTACATAGTCCAGGAAAAGCTTAATTAAAGGGGTGGGACGTGTCTTTGCTGAATAGCTGTTTTTCCTTCATACCTTCCCATGCATGACACGCATACATCCAAGAAAAGAAGTTGGGGGAGGTGGGGGTGGAAGAAAACCACCCAAAACCAAAACCAAAATTACCAGCCTTAAACTACTCGGCACAACCTTGTTGATTTGTTTGGTCATTTAAATAAATGAATATGCTCCTTGTAGAGAATCACAGCCCCATTGTAACAGCTAACAAACAGAAGTACAGAATATGATCTGCCTTTTTCCCTGCAAGATACTCATATTGTTCAAACTATCATTACTGTATCTAGTTTATTGTACAATTACGACTAATCCTTAACTCCTAAATAAGTAGGAACAGGAGTAAAGATTGCAATCCTGAAAGCCTACCAGATAAACTTCAGTCTACAATGGACTGGATGATTCTGTGATTAATTTTAAATCCTACTTAATAGGTTAAAGATATTTATGAAGATGAAATAATTTTATCAGTGTTGATCTCAATAATCTTACATTCACTTACTCTCTAAGGCTTCCATCGTCCATCCACTTGTTGCTACTCAGGCACTGCAAGTAAAACATAGCTTTGCACACAAATTAATATAGCTAGATTCTGGTCAGAATATAACTCACCAGGTAAGAATAACTCTAGTGTTGCCAAGGAATGGAATGATGCAGCACCCAAGAAACTCTGAAGATGCCTGTTGTAATCATCAAACAATGAAAAAAATTTAACAAGGTGATGAATGTCTCAGACACATTGTTTGGACAAAAATATTTTAAATTAACACAACAAATGAATCTACTTTTAATTGAGCGATACAGTTTCAACTGGCATTTTTATAGGATCTCAGATATTTTTTTCTTTTACATGTGTCTACCTGACTACCTAGCTAGCTATAGACCTCAGGGAGCAGTCGGTCTTTTTTTTTTTTTTTTTTTTTTTTTAAAGTAGGCTACAGCCAGTTCCTAAGACGAGATGACTGCTTTTCAGTGTGAAATTAAGTACCCAGTCAGGAATTGAGCATAACCATCATATGGCAAATCAAAATGATGGCTACATTTACTGCCTACAGAAATTTTTGCTGCACTGCATATTAACACACTGAAAATGTTGTGTTAGCTAATCCTGAATGTGCCGATTTTCATTACCTATGGAAATGCATAACATCTTCTGTTAAACTTTATTGACATTTTTCATCAAATGAATAGAGCAATGCCCTGAAATGTGATAATTGTAGATTCTTGTTATACAACTTCGAGTAAAATATTCTTTCCTCTAATTCCAACAGTAATTAACTTGGATTGGAATTCCCCTGACTCATGTAACAGTCTTCAGCACTGTATTAATGGATACTAGTGTTTATATAGTTTGAAAAGAAATCCTGTCCCATATATGTAATATGATATTAAGGTGCTAAAGACTTTTAGGTTAATGAAAAGAATTGATCAAATCACCCCAGCTTGAGCTATAAGCATTTTTTTTCTGGTTTAGGTTTAAAATGAAATGGTATCTTGTTGAATATTAAAATGCTTCAAAAGTGGAGCTCTGGAAAATTGTTGCATCTCCCATGAAGAATAAAAATTAAAATAGACAATTATCATAATAATAACCCAATTGTACATGGCAGACAAAAGAGAAGCTAATACTTCCCTCTGCTTTTTGACTGATGTTTTGTTGGGCTGTAGCTAAACAGCACTTTAAGTTGACAGTAAATTAGCAAACAATATGAGGGAGGAAAAAAGAAAGAAAATCATGCAGGGGTTAAGATGTTTATGTAAAACAGTGATTTTCCTTTTTAAAATTAAAACGTACAAATAAGCTGGTGTCAGAGACTAGGTGATCCTTCATTTCCACCGCATTGAGCAGGCTCACATCAGCAGCAGACAGCCGTTAATATATGCGTCTGGCTCAGTCTGGTCTACCAACTAGGAATTCATCGAATTGTTAATATCATTCCTTTTTTGTATGCACCACACATCATTTTCACACTCTCTCTCTCTCTCTCTTCCTCCCCTTTGCAAGAGCTTGTGTTTTGTTTTTTTGTTTTTGTTGTAGCACAAGCTGATTACTTCGAAATCACATATTAAATACCATTTAAAAGCATTTTGGACTGAAACAACATAAAGTAATACAGAAATGAGAATATATTGAAATTCTGTATATATATCTAAGCATAGCATACCGAAGATGATGCTTTCTATTTATTTGTGCTAATAGAGGCAGCTTTCATATACCTTCAATGTGTAAATAAGACTGCTTTCTGCATGGTGTCTGTAGGCATTGTCACGTAGTCCCAGGACAGGGAAACATCTTGTTGATCTTGCTGGGAATTCTGCCCAAGTGAAGACTGGGATTCTCCCTCCCCTCCATCCACCTCTGCCCCACCACAAGGAGTTCAATGGGTGCCAGAGGTTGTTTTTGCTGTGTTGAAACTGGGGAAGAAGAGGGAGGTGGGAAAAAGGAAGGCAGTGTACCAACTTTTTCATCTCTAAGGCAAGGGGCAGCAGTGAGTACAATGGGCAGAGAAGAGACACTGGAGTTATCCCAGTTCAAACAGTAATGCAGAGGCAGTACTGCGTATTTATGACTTTTGCTGTAGCACCAAATAAGCCAGGCAGGGGTTTCTAATGATTCATTTCCTTCTCACTCTCACTGCAGAGCAGAGCATACTTGAAATCTTCAGACTGACAGACATTTCACACTACAGTTTCACCTTCATTGTATGTACCGTATTACATGCAAAATGGATTCAGAGTGCTGAATGTCAACCATCCATGTTGAAGTAAATTTTGCAGATTCAAAAATAAATCCAATTAAAATCTTTAATATGTACAGGTGTGTGCATTGTATATCTGATTAAATCTGTAAGGATTTTTATTTTGAGAAATACTATGCATAATTTAAATTCTATATTGACATGTATATACCTACACACAATATATTTTTATCTCATTATATAGTTTGAATGAACAGAATACCTGTTCATCTGATCAGTATCTTAAATAGACTGTTTTCAGTACTGAAAACTATGGTACATAATACATGTCAGTTGCTACCGAAGTGCTTCATGAGTGTACCACCTAGCTGGGTAGGTTCGTCTTTTCTATACAGATTCAGATCTATTTTTATAATATTGCCTAAATAGAAGTCAATATGTTGAATAACACATCTGTGTTAAAAAACTACCTCTGTGTCTGAATGTTAAGTAGCTCTTTTGAGTGTTCTTAGCATGTGGGATTGACAGTTTATGAAGAAGAGTTGCATATTTACAGGAACTGTACCATCATTGTAATTGCTAAGGCAATATTTTTATGACTATTTAAAGACTAATTCTATCATGAGCAACTTGAAAACTACTTACAGCACATAGTTTCTGTCTCTTAAGAAAACAAGACAAGAAAAAGTATTATACTAACAGATAAGAACAATTTATTTTAACAATAGTGTTGATGCTTACAATAAAACACAATTCCTCCCATACAAGTGGAAAAAATATACTACAGCCAAAATACCACTTTTGAAATGAACGAATAGTTTAGATGCCTGATCTGTGTGAAGCCTTTGTCTCAGTGAAGTCTGATGTATCAACAAGGTCCTGCAGCATCTTGGGTTAGACCCAGGAAACAGAGAAAAATGACTCAGAACTAACCCACCTATAAAATATTAAGAAATACAAATCAAATTACGTGTTATAGATCAGAAGTTCAAGACTAATGAACAGTGCAGAATAACTTGCATGCTTGTGAATCCTCTTATGCAAAGTCAGTGAAGTACTTCATACATGAAGGACAACCTAAAGCTCACTCTGTTTTTTGTCAGAGGGAGAAAAAATGCAAAAAGTGATGGAGAGGCTAGAAGTCAAGTCTGGTGCTTAGAGTATTGCTGGCTCAGTTTAAATTGAACAGGTAGAAGAAATGTGATTTGGTGTGCAAAGTGGTTTTAATGCTGTAGTATGATTTTTTTCACCAATATTCTCTATCAGATTAAAATGTAAATTAAATGAGAGAATATTTTAAATCCCATAGTGTGTTCTCACCTAGACAGACAAAAATGATGGCAACTAGCTGCAAAATAATCTTTGTCCCACGTTACAGGAAAAGCTAAGCAACAGTTTTCCTGTAGACCGAAATCATTATTCAAACAACAATAGAATGAATGTTTTCTAGGCCTCAAACATCAGTGTTTATGCTTTATGTTTTAAAAGTTAATTAATGCTGTAAGAATACAGCTGAAAATATACTTTGTGGTAAATACCTATCAAAATTTTCTATAATAATAGTAATAATAATAATAATAATAATAATAATAATATGGTAGAAAGCCTTTTGTATATTTTAGTATCTGTTTTGAGTTGGGTTTTTTGGGGGGGGGGGTTGGTTGTTTTTTTGAGCTGTAAACTGGCATTCAGGTTAAATTTTAATTCTAAATGTTACATGGCATCTAGTCCAGTTTTCTAAACATACAAATATGTAACATGCTAATGTTGCACAATGGATAATAGTTTTTTTTGGTTTAGGAACAGTTCTGCTGCTTAACATTTGAATTAGGTATATTTTCCTTTTTCCCTTCCAGACAAGGAAAGCTCCTTTGGTTCTCTAAATTCTGCAGAGAAACAATCACAGTCCAAAGCTGCTGGTTCCCCTCCGCCTAGGTCCCAAGAGCCTGACTTGTGATTGTTGTTAAAAAACCTCACAAGTTAGGGTCTCAGGGACTAGGAAAAGTCCGATATGATCCAGTAGAATTCGTCTTCCAATAAACTGAATTGCTTAGTAGTCATAATCGCGGTCAGTAAAACTTTCACTGCTATTGTTAAAAAAAAACCCCAAACTAAAACAAACCCCAAAACCAACATCCCCCTCCAAATCAACAACCCCCCCTTCCCCCCAAATAAACAAACCACAGTTTCAAGTAGGGGGCAGAAAAGATCAAATAAGCAGGCAAGAGGCATACATACATTCAAACAATCTATCAGCTGACTGAACAGACTTTTCTTAGAGTATCGTCCTTAACTTTTGAAAAGAAAAATCAAAGAACACAGGAAAAAAAAATCTTCACTGCCTCATCTTGCAAGTAGCCATGTTGTAATGCATCAGAGGGAAGCGTCTAAAAATGGGTTAAAATCTGCTTCCAGCAGATTTGTACAGTAACAATTTTATTCTATTTCCCTTAATGCCTGAAAGAAGGATTAAATGCTTGTTAAGGGGTTTCTAATTGAAATATTCCCCCATTATACTTTTAGTCCTACTGTTCAGGTGGGCCCTGGGTTACAGAGTACTTTAAAGCCATTCACAATGCAAGGATAACCTTTGGGTGTGTATTCACTTTTTGCCTCTTCCCCACGTTCAACATTTAATCCTTCTACAGACTGCTAGCAAAAGCTTCTTCCTTTCCAGTGGCAAAACTAGCTTTCGCTCCATAAGCTGTAGAAAACATTGACATGCAGAGACTGTTGTCACTTGAACCAGATTACTCAAAGCACACATAACTTTCAAATACTGTCGATACAGTAAGAAGAAATGCTCGGGTTTCCCAAATAATTTCATTCTGAAGCCGAACACTTTTAATGGCACGACCACAATCCCGAATTACTTTCGCATTCATTCTCCTCCGATCTTTAGCCTTGTTTGCAGAATGAAAAAGAAAATTTCTACTTTAGGGACAGGATCCACAGTGGCTTTTTTTTTTTTTCCTCCATCAGAGCCCAGAGCAAAAGAAACAGCAGCCATAAAGGTCCTAGCCACTGGAGCAGAATCTGGCATAGAAAACTCAGTGCTCTTCTGGAAGCCGTTCAGCTTTAAAAAGGAAAAAAAGAGAAGAGGGGGGGAAGAATTAGAATCTCTGCTGGTCGAACAGGTGAATCATCCATTTACAAGAAAGCTGTATAGAGAGCTCTGCTGAAGAAAAGATTTGCCAGTGCCCCTCAGCCCCACCCCTGCCCTTCACCCTCCCCTCCAGAATGATACTTCAGATTTCAGAACATTTTGGATTATTTAAAATATTATTTCAGCTGATGAAATAATGCAACATTATATAAGAGCCATTTCTTTGTCACTGTGCACGATTCAATCAGTTATGCCTCAGACACAAAATAGTTAAACGAAACAAAATATATATATGAGATATATATATATGTATAGCAGTCCCTAGATTTCATTCAATTTCTTTTTTTAAAGCTGATCATGATTTAACAAACAATTTTGACCACAGCTTTCAAATCAATAATTAGAATGAAAAATCTCTCCCCTCTATAAATATGACATTAACATAATTATACCACCCCCATCGCATAGACCCATCCTCTTTAGGGAATACATCTGATGCTCTGAAGATGGAAATCAGTCAGATTTTAGTTGCTCTCAAACGTACCTTTGCTTCTCACTGACTGACTGGCTTTACCTTCCATGCACACACACAGTCACTAGCACACACACGCGCACACACACACACACATACACATGCGCGCGCACATACACACACACACGCACAAAAAGGCAAGGCAAAGCAGCGGATGCTGACTCAGAGCAGTTGTGTGTGGAGGGGGTGGTATCGGCTGGTATTTTCACTGCACTCATCATTAACATTAACTCACTCTCTAGCATCCACCCTCTCTCAGACCTGCTGGACTGCAGCATTTGCATGACGCTGTCACTCTAGCCCTTGTGGGTCAGATGTTAGAAGAAAAAAAAGCCTCAAGGCTCTCATAAGGAATGCCTTCATTTCTTCCAAAGGGTCTCTCTTCTTATTTTTCCACCTTTCTACTTCCTCTGTTGCTGTGTCTCAGTTGTTTGACATCTTTCCGGAAGAAAATGTCTTGAGCTGCAATAAGCCAGTAGTCAGTCGGTCCTCCCCTCACCTCACACTCCTATTCCCACCCCCTTTTTTTCCTAATCAATAAGACAGATCTCCAAATGCAGTTGTGAAAACAGGCTCTGACACACAGACTTTCATCCTCGATCCTCTGCCTCAGGAATAGCAGGCAACCCAGGCTCACACGTGATGTAGAGAGAAATAATGCCAGTAATTCTTGAACAGTCCTAGGAGTTTATTCTACGCCTTCTTCATTTTTTCCCTTTGCTCGAATAAATACCAGTGGGAAGGACACACTAGCTCTCAAAAACTACAAGGATTCATTTCTTCAGAAAATAATGCACATGAAAAAGACTAATATTAATCTTCCTCAAAATTAATGCTATCTTTCCCCCCACACACACTCATTGTGCTCTTTATAAGTAGGAATTGTCTCATAGCCAAAACACTGCCAGGGTCTGAATCACCATTCACTATGCTGAAATCGTGAGTTTCTGGACTTCAGTCGGTATTTAACTGGACTAAGTAATTTTTTTTTTCTCTTTTTCTTTTTTTTATTTTAGACGTGTTAATTAAAATAAAATAAAAGATAGAAGCTGGTTGCATCAGAGGGAGCACTGCGAGAGAACAATGGCAATACACCCGCACCACCACACCAAGTACTGAAAATGCCTGTTTGAGCTACACTTGTGTATTTATCTGTATGGTATTTGCTCCGTGTTGGTAGAGCAGTCTGCGCACATACACGTACATCGAACGCGCGCACACACACACACAGAAACTCAAGATGCGTATATAAAATACACAACACAAAACAAAGCACAAAGGCTGTTAACTGAAACACAGGCACAAGTTGTCTGACAGGCTATGAAAATCCACAGAGCATAATTATTGTGTGCATTTTTACCTTGTTCCTTTGTTCTTAAGGCAAGGGACTTTAATGACTTACGGTGTTGACAATCTTTCGGCTTTTCCCTTTTTATGCCAACGGTATTTGGGACTTATTTTTCCAGACAATACCACACCACTGTGATTCGCAGTATAAAAATTATTTACCAGAGGGGGGGACAGGTGATACGCAATTCGTCAGCCAATTCTCAAAGCTGCCTGGTGCCGTAGAAACTCTCAGCGTAGTCGGGCAGGCAGGTCCCAGGATGCAGTGCTACACCGCAGTCCTGGGTCAGGTAGCCATTTGGCAACCTTACGGCAGCAGCAAATGTGAAGGGCATCCACTTGCAGGAAAGGTCCAAATGAAAACACCACGCAGCCCCAAAGTAAGGAAAGGAAGCCAAAATGCCGGGGTACACACCCTAAGCTCCATTAGTATGCGCTTATGACTGGTTGTCGTGATGGTAATTAATTTCTTAGGAAAAGGACGGAGGAAAGTAGACAATTAGGAAACAGTTAAGTTTGTAATCTTGGAGAAAGGGAGAGACGGAGACAGACACACACCCACAGACAGAGACAGAAAGGGAGTGGAGAACGCCAAGCATGAGACAACAAAAACAAGACCGAAATCAGATTTGGGAAACTGAAAATATACAGGATTACAGCATTCAGCTTAGTATTTACTGAGGTATAAAAAAAACCAAAAAAAACCCCACATGCACAGCGTGGCTTAAAATACTTATTGCCATCAATAGTCTGTGACGGATGCCGGCTTCTTACTGCTATACGTACATTAGATTGGTCATCGACTCTTAATCTCCTTTTGCTCAGACCCATCCATTTTTTGCTGCTCCAGCATCTGTGCCCTTTATGCTTTTTTTTTCTGTATAGTTACCCACAATACTCTGGATAAATTAATGTCATGACCTCGCTATGGCTATCAGACAGAAAAAAAAGTCTACTATTTTAATAACTGAACGTGCACGTACAGCAAACTGCCTACTGATAGCCCAGCTTTGTGGACTGCCTCCAAAAGCAGCCTTTGCTAGCTCTGCGAATCAGAAACAACAGATGCAAATACTAGCCACATAGCCCCAGCTCTCTGTCTTGCTTTTTTTTTTTTAAAAAAAACCCCACCCTTTTCAGTCTGTGCCATTTCATTTTCCCTGCATCTGCCCCCTCAGTGGTTAAAAACATTAGCCTGCCGAAATTAGAAGCTTTTGAATAAAAGCGTGAAGATGAGTGAAAATTATAAATGGCTGCAGATTCTGGAAATTTATATCCAGACGATGAGTAGGGAAGTGTACCCAGGTTCAAGTGCTGAGCCTCACTCGGGAGCACCTCTGGGGCCAATGGGACTGCAGACTAGATTAAATCAATAGTCGTCTGAAACGAGATGTCGTAATCAATCAGCTCAATTACCACTGTCATAGATCTGGGCTTAAGGTCTTTCCTGATTCCACTCTTCTAATCATTAACCCTTATACATCCTCAAAATAGGAACTCACACTTGCTCTGCTGCCCTACCTTTCAGATCATCAAAGTTTAACTTGGCATTTTCCCCTCTTTTCCCCTTTCCCTATTTAAATAATATAAGAATGGGTCAGCAAGAAAAGTTTTAAATGTGAATATGGCAAGGTTAGATGCACTCCTTTAAATGTACCTATTATATATTTGCTGCATGTGCGCTCATATATATTATTATTATGCCTCTGGGAGTGGCTGGGTGGATCAAAGACTGCTGTTTAATTAACATTCAACTCAGCTGTTTCCTTGGAGATTAAAAATAGAAGACTAGTTGAATTAAACTGAAGCTGTTCACTCCATTCACTAATCCAATATTACAGAACTCTTCTCCCCTCAGCCTAGTTAGCAACAACTCATTTCTGGTTAATCAACCACTAGGAAAATCCATTTTTAGTTTGAGGGTAAGTGTGAAAAAGTTGGAAAGACATTTTTGTATGCATGTCTGAATTTCACAGAATTGCTCGATCATTTACATTTTGCATCCACGGTACAGTAAATCCTCATGCAAGGGAAGGAGAAAAGAACCATTGGGTTTGAATATGAGCAGAACCACTATAAATCTTGCCTACAATTATTATTTGCTGTATGAAGATTAAATGTCATCCATTTAACTTTTTATTCCTGTGCAGACTGAAAAAAATCATAAAAATGCTCAAGCAATTGTCACATATCCTTCTCTCAGTTTCTCTAAGGAAAGAAAGAATCCAGGTAGCAGGTATCCAGAATTTTTGTCTCTTAAATTTGATTTATTCTGCTGATAGACTCAAATAATAATAGTGAAAGAAAACCCCATTACATTTACAGTTACATCACTGTCTGTACACACTGCCTCTGTTTCCAAGCAGAACCACACCTTTTTTAACCATAGATCTGCTTTTCAGCTGGAGAGACAGAATGTGCAGCCTTATTCCATGCAGCACTGTGAATACCAAATAGCAGAATTAGCCCCCATGCCATGACAGTGATATTTTGGGGAGGAATTTGCACTCCTGGAGGTGCTAGGAGTGGGTATGGGACAGGGCAGCAAATAGGTGTTTCATGGCAGAGGCCGAGGCTGAGGCTGGGGGTCTGTCTGCGGGGAGGGCACCTGCCGGGGCCAGGACTGGTCTCCGTGCTATCCAGGACAAGTTATAATTGGAGATCGATTGCTGGATTTAATGACCCAGCTGTTTTCACTAGTAGAAATGTAAAAAATTAGTCTAGAAAATTATTGAGCTACTAACACAGGTGCTCTTTAACAGTCTTATACCTCAGCTAGGAATGACTTTGTTGCAGCAACTGACCCCTCCCAGATGGAAAAAAATGACCTCAGCTTTGCACCTTTTCTGGGACAGATTTAGCTGACAGTGGGATGAGATACAAAAAGAACCTTAATTCTGTCCTTTAGCAATGCTAAATGAATGCAGTGCACCAGACACCACCTTAAACCGGCTGAAGGGTCCTGCTCAGTTTTGCAGGCAGCAGTTCACACTGTAAGCATCATCCACAAGGGGACAGCATCCACATCCGCACTGGAAAGATGCAGTTTGAGTACATGAAGGAGAATGAGAGTAGCAGCCATTGCTGAAACCACCCAAAAAGAAAAAAAAAAAAGAAAAAAAGGCGTTTCCTGGATTATTACTTATGGACAGAGAGGGAGGAGAGGTGAGGCTGGACATGGATATCAAAACCCATTCAAAGACGGGATGAGCCTTTTGTTTCTTAGACAGCAAGAGTAAGGTGATGTGAAATATTAATACAAACTTCATGTGAACAATAAGGATTCTCTGGAATAACAAATAGTGTTAAGAGAATGCAATGACAGGAATTAGATACTATTGAAGCAAAATCAGAATGTGTCTAACACGAAGGGAGAAATGCACTAATATCAAAGGTTATTCTGATTTTGCAGTTCTCATCTTCATATTCTCGGTGTGCTCCAACTGGGAGGTAATGCCCTCATCCCTCTTCTTTTTCTAGGACCAAAAGTTTCTTCATCACAGTGCACATGAAAAGGATACCCATTAAAATAAACTGTTTAGCTTCCTTTAATGTAGCATTTAAATGACATAGAAGAATGAGACTGTTAGAGTGACCTGTGCCTAAGCATATGCCATGGTTTTGTATGATTGTTTATGATACCTTCTCACCTCACTGATGAACAGTAAGGGGATAAAGACTTCAGAAAAATCCCATAGCTATCTAGTCCCAGATCTATCACAAAAATCTATCTTAATTTCTTGTTTAGAAATACCACACCCAGACTTCACCTTATTTCTTAGTCACAGTGCCTTTTGTAACTTAGCTGAAATACCCTCCTGATCTCATGAAATATTAAAGAATATACATAGCCTACACAATCTATTACAGAAAGGAAATCACAGAAATAAAAACACAGAGAAACAGCAATATCCTTCTCTCCCTATGCAAGCTTGTGAATTTACCTGCCCTTTATTAAAACACAGACATATGACAGCAGAAATTATTGCAGTCTGAATTACTTTGGAAGTATATGAATACTATTCAATAGACCTTGATTTCACTGACATTTTGAATTTAAAAAGTAATTATTTGTGAAAACTAACCACTATGATATTTATTCTTTTTTGACCTATGTTTTCTCGAGCTTCAAAAGCATGAAATAATGAATGAACTAACTTTTTTATTTAGGAACACTTTTTATACCTACTTCACTAATTGCATTGTGTTACTGCTTAATACAGCATCAGCACAATGTGAAGAAAGGGCCTGATACTAAAATGAAACTCCAACTGTTCATAAAACTGTTTTTGACTAAACAGTCAACTTTGCATTTGCAGTCTGTTCAGGAAGAAAGATGAAAAGTGCCAAGCACTATTTTAAAAATCCAGCTTCATAAATTTTCCAGTATGACATTTTTACCCTTTCCCTACTAATTAGGTATACATGTATATAGAGATATATATAAAATGGATAAAAACGCAAGATTACGTGGAACAAGATTGCGAAAATATGTTGTTCATTCCCAGAAGGTACCCCTCCATGCTGGTTTCACACTATTGTTGCAATCATCAGTGGGCCTGATCCTGCAAATAGTGCAATTCAAGTAACTTTATTCAGATGGATAGTGTCTCTGAGCACCGATTCTTGGATATGTATATGTCAAATAAGAATCAGAGTTTGTAAAAGGAAATTAAAGGCATTCTGTACATATTGCAAACAGTACCAGAATGTACGGAATTCTGCTATAGAAAAAAACCCTCCTATTTTCTTAACAATGTGATTTGAAGAGAAGCATTTGTGAGAAACATTTGGACACACCATTTCTACAGCCTTGTTCTAAGAGGTCTCAAAAGTAGGCTGGGGAAAAGCAAAGCATTTTAATAAGAAAATACAAAATAGCAGGTTCAATGCCTGCAAAACCAGAATATTTTAAATTTTCTAGACTGTGAAGGTTAAAGCTACCCTGCATTCTCATAGTTTTCTCTCTCCTTTCAATCAACCTCATTGATTTTTTTTAAGGGTCAGAGGCTATACCTTCATTGATCAAAGAAACAGCCTGACACAGCGAAACAGTCTGCCAATTCCAGACAGATCAATCACACCTTTGTCTGCTTTTGATACATTATGGTTATTTATTCTGCATCACCACGACTTTCTGTCGCATGGCTCTTAATGTAATAATGCTGCTCGGGGACAACAATAAAAAAGGGGGGAGGGGAAATATTCTATTTAAAATATTTTAAGCCTCTCTTTGGTATTTCTGAGGGTGGCTTATGATGGAACTTGGCCAACTTGTTTGACTTCATTTTTGCCTTGGAAAAGAACTCCTGTCCTGGCATTTAGCTCTCCTTGGTCAGCATTTTGTAGGATTTTATAAAGGCGATCCTTTGAAAATGATTTCTGCACACTGTTTTTAGAAAAGCAATTAGATCTTGATAGAACAACAATTATGATCTAATCACAACCATAATTTTCCATGTTTATACACTGTTTTAGAAATGGTTTAATGAATAGAATGTAACTGATAACCGGCTACAGCTACTGACTGCTTTACGACTGTAAAATGAAACTAAATGGTCAGCCTAAAATAATTGCTAGGAAATATTGCTGAATAAACATATATAAGTGCTGAAAAGCTCCTGGCTTTGCAAACTATTATGCTGAAAGCCAGCTAAAGCTTTAAAAAATGCACTATATGCTCACTGTCTGTTGTGACTGAAATTTATATGCTATTATTTCTCTTTCCGTAGCATCTGCAAGAAGCCTTTAAAACTACTGTTGGGCTAATATCAAATCTTTTGTTCACATTTGGTAGCCTATCACTTCAGAAGTAGTTGCACTGCTTAAGAGAAATCACTTGTGGGTCTTGTGATATTTGTTATAAGTAAAAGCATTAAAATCTGGTTCTAAAGGTGAAATTATAGCCTAAGAGAAGTCAGTGGCAAAATTCCCAGTGACTTCAGTGGAGTCAGGACTTCACTGCAAGAAGTTACATCTCAACTCCTTCAACCCAAGCTACCTTTAGTAGAAAAGGTAGCTCATGGGATTTCACAGGACCATAATCTTATACAGAATTTTAAAAAAATTAACACATATTTTAGCAAAATAGCTAACAAAGCTGTCATGACCTCTATGCACCATGGAGCCCTAGCAAAGACAGTGGAATTGTTCAGTAAAATTAAGCATGAAAATCTTTGCAGAATCAGGATATCAGGTAATAAGACATGATCCCTGTCGTTAGAACATTAAAATAAGATATACGATAATCCTAACACTTGGCATTAGTTTCTGATTTCATTGTGCCTGCTCTGTAAATTATTGTGCACCCAATTTACAATTACATCAGCATTATTATGTAGAGCAAAAGGTAAGTGGTATACAAAGCTGAAATATTAAACCTATTAAAAAGTTATGAGTTTGACAGAGTCCCTACATGTATTTGTGTGCATGCCAAGAAATGCATTTTAAAACCTTCAACTAAAGGAAACTGCCTTCCAGTGACAAACTGCAATGCCTAAAAGACATCGCTAAAATGCTGCTGCCACTCTCAAAGGCCAAGAGACCTTAAAAACGGTTGCTGGCTGACAGCGTTACACAAAACCATAGAGTTTCTTCTGTAAAGAAATAAAGCTGAATGTGCAACATTTCAGAGAAGTTTTGAATAAGTCTATTTGTCCAGCTTACTTCGCAAAGGCTCTGTAGAAAACAGCACCATAAACACTTTCAGTCCCCACACAAGGGCTAAACAAAGAGTCCTCTTTCTAGCCATTTAATCCAGTAATTTATTTTTTCAACCATCACATAAATCGAAACACAGCTGTAACCAATGACTTGCAGATCCAGTTCCCTGCCAGCTGGATCCTGTTCTGCTGAAGCAGCAAGATTTTTACATTGTTCACTTCTGTACATCTGGAGAAATCATTTGGGTTCAAAGGTGACTAGAAAAGCTCTTTAAATAAACTCAACCAACAGTGAAGAGAGGCCTAAGTATCTACAAAAGCTACATGGAGTTCCATTTAAAAAGTTCTTCCTTTCAAATTAGCACATAGAGCAGTTTGCTTCTTTGAACATTTTATGATTATGACATTTTAATTGAATTATACACTCAAATATGTATTTTGATAATAAAGAAACATTTACTATTTCCCAAGAACTTTCAAACAGTGTTAATACTCAAAAGTGATCACAGTCAATAGTTTGTGTACTTATCACATTTAAAAGAATCACCCCAAAAATAGCAATGGAATGAAATAAAGTATCAAAAATATACCTCAATTAATGCATCTTAGCTGTTGCCTGATATGCCGCTCGACTTAAAAAAACAGCAAACAATAAGAAAGCATACTTAGAGATGCTGAACATGAAATCTCTCTAGAAGTTAATCTTTAGAATAGCCTTACGTCAAAAAGTCTGCATCATACCTTACTGCATGAGTCGGCTAGTTAAGTAACAAAAATGTCCCTGACATTTAAAACTGCACACAGTAAATTGATTACAATGCATCATTTCCTTTAGAAAAGCAATCACAGAGCAAACCAGCTGAATCTTTCAGAGGTAAATAACAATGAATATTGAAGGCTCATATAATCTGTATCTTTGATTACTTTTCAGACAAAACAGATGCTCAAATACATTTGCAATGGAGGGGTTTCATGCTTAGCCCAGGCCCCGCTAACAAAAATACTTACAACATAGAAAGTCCCTATGCTAGGTCTTATTGCAATTTCATAAGCATGTGCTCTCGATTACAAAATAAACCAAAATTTGTCATTAGATGTGTGTTTCTCTTCAAGCAGGTAAGCAGGACACATCCAGAACATGCCCCAGTTGCTTAGATAAAGATGTAGTTCCTTTACTGCACATTATTAAAAGGTATTTCAAAATTCAGTTAGGGTTTGCTACTGTAATTGCTTCTATTCCTTTTTTAATACTTACTATTATAGCTGGTTTGAAACAATGCTGATAAAAGTATCCTTTCTGCTTGCCACTCTGGCCACATCTCTGTGCTGGTTTCGTGTTATTGCCCGTTATCTCCTCCTCGCAGATTAACTGAGTAGCTGCCTCACCTTCAGCTTTTCCTTCTTGTTGTCTACTCTTGCCTGCACTTCCCTGTTCACTCATAATTATAGGAATGCACTGTTAAATATGCTATCTGTGCTCTGTTGTGAAAATAGGAGCATTAAAAAAGTAAAAATAAAAAAGAAGGAAAATAGCATGTCTTTAAAAGCCAGATAAACCAGATAAATCATCTGCAAAAATTAACATGCACAACTCATAACCAGGTAATTACTACATCACTCTGGGGCAAACTTCAGGGTATTTAGACATGCATTTCTGTCCATTAACATGTATAGATTTATGTAAACATTCTAAAATTAAAAGTAACTTAATTACAATGGTTTTGGAAAGCTTGCTCCCTTCAGTTCCTGGTGTGTATTTACCCTTAAGTATGGTTGAGTTTTTGCCTGATAATTAATGTAAGTATCACAAAAGGGAGTGAATTTTGACAGAACATAAGCTGCCACTGCCCAGTGACTGAGCTTCTGCAGTGCCTCCCGTGATTGACTTTACCAAAATCATCAATTAAACAGTATAAACTTAATTTACCATTGATTCACCACAGTTCTTTCACTTCACTGCCAACAGCCCTCTCTAGTTCAGACTCTGTCTTGTCAAAATGATTTGCCTCCATTTTTAATAAACAGATTAGGATTTATTATGCAATTCAGACATCACCTATGGCCCATTATGTAACATTATCTGCCTGCCCAGGGTTTCAGGTAAGTTAGATCTGGGTAACTTTGAGTCATAATCTGAAATACACCCTTCAGAGGCTTGGGACAGTCTAGGAAAAGTAAAGTAGCCTGGAGAGAGGTATTATCTATTTTTGTTAGGTGCCTTTGGTTGCTTAGAAAAACCTCGCTTAATTCACTCACATCACAGTTGGCAGTACAGATGGTATTCTGATTTATCCAGGAATGTAGCTCCCATGGCAGACCCTGAGGCAAAGGCTTTGGTGTTTTTTATATATCTGGTTTAAAACCTAAGCCCTGCTGAATGAATCTCCTAACTGGAAATCCAACTCACCGAGCTAGAAAGACTGAATCAGAGATTTTTAGATCTGACATGCCAATTTCAGAATGTGCTAAGCCAGATCTTCCAATTATCTGAATTTTTGTTTGGCAAATGTTATGGGTGCTTCTACCTAGGGGTTTGGGTAATTATGCTTATCTTCTAAAAGGCATTTAGTTATGCCAGTTTACATTGCAGAGAGTTCTTTGTGTAACCTGTACCACTGGGTGCTCCGCAGCAGGGATGAACAACTTTCTAAGGCTGGGGTGCCAGACTTCTCATACATCTCCTGTATTAAAGGCAGAGCTTGTCAATAGAAACTGAACAGGGAGCCAGAAGCTGCTGCCATTTAAAGATGAGTGATGTTGCCAATCACCTTTTTGGCAGACTCTTGCTGCAAGGCAGCAATTCCCTTTTGCCAGTTCTCATTGAGTGTGCAACCCAGGACCTTCAACCCGTAGTGTAAATCAGGACATCTGCCAAAAGAGGTGGTCCTTGCTGCCCTCCCTCCTGCCCTCAGTCATTTGCTCCTCTACCTTGTTTATGCTGACACTTGCATCTTACAGCTGCATTGTAAAGCAGATTAGGGAACTCAACCAAAAAGCAAACCAGAAGAAATACAAGATTAGTTTGCAGCTGGATTAATCCTCAATCTGGCTCATTAAACAGCCACATAAACTAAGTGCCAGCACAAAAGGACAGGTGGAAATGAGTGTCACTGGCAAGAGGATGGAGTTCTCTTTTCAGTGGCAACCTGAACTTAGGCAGAATATAAGTGGCCCTATACCTAGTTGGAACCAGGAGCTGTGTGAACCGTGGCCTCTCAAAGTCACTTCTTTAGGACACTAAGTGTCCCCACCTTCTGTGTGTGCACTAGCCTTACTACACTCCCTGACATCCATGTTGAACCCTGCAATACAAAATTAAAAATACTGTCTGAAGCAAAAATATGAGACTGTATTACAGCCAGAGAGAAATTAGAAGATACAGCCAGAGGATAAAAGACTAGACACTCCAGGAAGTATCATGTAGAAAGCTGTTCAAGGTGGTCAGAATAGTAAATGAGATATTAGCAACAGTCAAGTAATACATCAAGGCTATAAATAACTGTGAAATCAGGTATTAACACTAATTATACAACACACAAAGGAGGTATTCAGAGATTCCAGTACACTTGAAATGCAAATTACTGCAGAGCTAAGCATAATTGTGACAACAGATTTAAAACCAAAATTACATCTCTGATTTTCAGATGCTATGAAGAAGTTTATTTGAACTTTGCCAAAAAGGGCTTAAATGTACCATATATGTATAATTACTTGTACAGTCTTCCCTTTGCATGTATCTCATTCCACTTATCCGATTTAGAACAATGTTCTCAGTCAATTATTTACAAAGATAAAATAGGCTGGCTTAGGGTTTTCATAAAATCCATTATAGCCATAAACTATGCAGAGAGAATCAATAAATTGTGTGTTATCTCCATACAGCATTCAGCATTTTGCTTTTTTTTTTTTTTTTTTTGGTAAGTAACATGCTTATCACTGATGTAGTCAGCACACTTTTCATTGGATTTTGATCTACAGGCACACACCACAAGGCAAACATATGCCTTTTCCTTCACAAATAAAGTGCCATCAGACACCGTATTCATGTTTGTAAATCATTTTCGAGATGCTGTGTTCTCACATGTGCAATCTGAGAGCAACAACATAAGACGAAACATATAATTGTGAAACATATCACATCCATTACTTATGAAAAAAAAAAAAAAGGTGGAATGGCACGATCCACAGCTAGGTCTAAGTTGTGCCCTGAATTCCTAAGCAGAACATCTCATCACAATGACTGAGCATTTAAGCCCCAAAAGGACCATGCCTCTCTAGGGATCACAGTATTTGCAAGCGCATCGGAAATCCACATGATGTGTGCATGCGACAGGCTCTGCCTGGGAACCCACCAGCTGGCTGAAAGAGACCAGCAACATGTGCAACCAGGCAGCTTAAAAAATTACTGCACATAAAGAAAAAACCTTTCCCAAGTCCTCACTAATTTACCTTTGAAATAGCCCCCAAAACATAACTTCCTTTTTAATAAAGTAAATTTGACATGTTAGCTTAAAGCACTTCATTTGCACATCCTAGAGAAGATACAGCCTTGAGTGTGGACCTGAGAAGATGCAGGTATCAGAGAATAAAGGCATCTTTTCTTCATCTTTGATTATTAGGTTGCAATGGCACCCCAAAAGGCACACTTTCCTCTGTGAGATCCTGCTGTATGAGCCTTGGCCTTGCCTCCCCCAGGTCCAAAACTGCAGCTTAGCATGGCAACAAAAGGAAATTAAGTAAATCCTTCTTAATACACCTGTTTTCTCCATGAAGAAGTGAAAACTGCACTACACTTTAAAAAATATGCTTCCATGCTGGTAAGAGAGATGCCTGTAGGATAAACAGCAATAGTCCATTATGTAGCATGAAAATGGCCATAATGGATTAGATCCAAGGCCCTCTTTGCTCAACATCCTGTCTTCAACACTGCATATAAATGGATGCCAAAGGTCTTCCTTTGAATTAGATAAGCACAGATGATCCCCCTAACAAAAGACTGTAAGGTGGGTATAAGGAAAGAAAGCTGGTTTGGATATTTACTAAGAGAGTTGCCAGGTGGGAAAAAGGAAATAGCACAGAATTGTAGTAACATGTTTTCCGGAACTGAAGGAGGACAGAGGGCACATAGAACAGGTAATGGTGTAACATGCTGTTCTTCTATACTCACTGAAACTTCCCTGTTTCCCAGCTCCTCTCTGTTTTCCATGGATATTATTACAATGATTTCAAAGCCTCTTTGCAATTGTTTCATAAAGGTCAAATTCCACACTATGTTCAACATGAGCAGTGGTAGCCGCACTGTCTTTGAACATAAGTTCTCTGTTGCAAGGAACCTCTTGTAACCAAGACGTGAACTACTTCGTACAGTCAGGCCCTGAAGTTTGCTGAGTGCAGGTCCCCCAAAAGACAAAGAAGCAAAGCCAACAAAACCGAACAACAATAACAGCTAGCCAATAGTAACGTGGTTTTTAATAATTACTTTTGTTTTCTCTCTCCATCCTGGGGTCTTTTGGGATCCATCTTGGGAGCTTTGCAAAGAGGGAAAAATTATAATACAACTCCTAATGATGAAATCAGGTATTTCAACTACATCTGGGAAGTTTAGAAAGCCAGTTTGATGATACTTTCTCTAGGTGAGTCTGATAAAACATAGTTAAAAGCTATTATGCTCTACATATCATAAAATACATAACTGACTATTTTAAGGAAGAATTATAACCACTAATAAAATATATAGGAAGCTAAGCAAATATACCACTATATTACACTACTGGAGCATTAAAGTTCTTCGTAAAGCCATAAACCAGCAACTGAGAGATTCTTATAGTTTTTTCCTTTACTAGACAGAAACATTATCCCTCTATACAGGGTACAGACACTATAAGCATAGTTATTTGAAAAATGAATTACCAAAACTTTCTGTGGATTTTAGTAAGGCCTTTCTGGGTTGCAAACAAACTCTGATCTAGCCAAATGTGTAAGTCCCCAGTTTTATAGAGTTTTTCAATGCAACGCAGGAGTGGCAGACTTCTTTGCTAAAGCCACCTGCAAGAGAAGCATCATGTGACCCTTTTCCATAGAAAAGTGGCGCTATTAAGCCTTGATGATATTAGAACTAATTGTTCAAAAGCATGTCAAAGCGCAGTATTTTTTCAGCCTGCCAAACAGTGCCATTACACTTGCTTCATTCTTAAAATTCAGCAAATCAGTCAACAAGCATTTTCATTATTCAGTGAGGAGTATCAGAAAGCGTGAGGCAAACAATACATGAGGACAGGTTTATAACTTTTACCTCTTCATCAATTCTTACAGATTTCAATTGTTTAAAATTGTCTTCTGCACTCCTGTCACTACTTTAGCTAGTGACCTCATAGCAGCAGCTTTCAATTTTAAATACCAGATATTCACTCCTCAATAAATGTGCAGCAAGTTACATTACATGAACACACAGTTTCCCCTAATTCCCAGGGAAAACTACTTCTCAAGCTGTCTTAGTATTCATACTCATGTATTCCCAGATAATGAATGGGGTAACTGAGTGCTAAAAATATTCTGTTCATTATTAATCTCATTTCTTACCATTTTTTCTACGATTTTTTGAAAAAGAAAAATACGGGATTTTGCATTCCTTTAAAACCAACATCTATTTGGAGGGGGGGTTGGGGGGGATCAAAACAAAACCAAGGAAAGACAATAAAGTATCAAGTGGCACTCCACATTCGTTCATCTAGAGTCTTGGTATGATTATTAACGCTTATGATTGTCTGTCCTGCAATCCTCTCACTCTGAGTTCCTCCAGGTTGGATTCTGCTCTTAACAGGCAAAAATTAATTGACTCATTGTCTAATCTGAAGACAGGACTTTTAGAAATAAAAACATTATTGACTATTTTACAGAAGATTAATCAAGTAGGGTGAAATTGGTAGTATTTTAAGTGACTGTAACTAGTAATTTTTTAAGTGAGCATATGCAGACCATATATGATGAAATTCAACTTTTTGAACAGTCTTTCACTGCCATAGAAAACTTGTTTTCTGAATTTAAGTGTGTACATATGCAGACTGCACTGGAGTGAATTTTATCCAACCACAGTATAAATGACCACCATGCACTTAGCAGCTCTGAAAGGAGATCAGTGGGAAAAGCAGAGTGATAGGTATCAGTGCCAGCTTGGTGAACAATACCAGTATGCACTTTACAGGCTAAATGGGGATCATTGATCAGGAATTAACACAAAGTAAATTAATTGATGGGTCCTGAATGTCACAATTCCACCTCATGTTTCAGTATACAAACATGACTTGAACGTATCTAACCACAGATAAAGATTATTTGTACTTTTATTAAATATGTGTTCAACAACAACTTGAGAAACTTCTTTTCTGAAAAGAAAAAAGTATGAGATCAGTAAAACTAGTTAATGTTCATAAAAAATAAGTAAGGGGATCAGGAGAGAAGGATAAAAAGTATTTTAAATGCCTTTATTTTGGATAAAAATTAAGTTAATTTTACATTTTTCAGGGAATAACCTGCAACACATGGACTGGATCCAGAAAATACATGGAAAAGGCAATGCTGAGGTGAATTTGTATGTTATAAACATTTGCACTTCCATCTTGATGTAATAGTAAAGTACGGCATAGCATACTCAGAAGGTTTCAGGGCAGAAACCTTGCACTACACACTTTCTTTATAAATTTGGTTCATTGAGATAATCTACAGACAAAAAACCGGTGAGAGAATATTTTCTTTTTTGCCATGGCTACTGAGGCATAGCTGAAATTAGGCTAAAATGAGATGCACCAGTCAAACGAACTTTCACTAGTTCATCACATTCTGGCCATCCCATTATCAGAAACACTTCGATTATCTGGAAGGATTTCAGAGAAAGATGAGAGGAGTAATTAGCCAGTTGCAAACATAGACTGAAGAACTATCAAGAGAAGTACTTTAAGAACTTGCACAACAACAGCCTACAAGTATTTGTTGGACCTTATCCCCACAGCAAAAGCATAGTTTTTCCATACAGACTCATATGTAGGAAAAATGAGATGGAAATCAGAATAAGAATTTCTATGTGTGTAACAAGGAATTCTTTTTCACAGTGAAACATTATTTCAAGATAATGGCTAACTTCAACAAAATTAGCTTACACCAAACTTGAGTATGGACTAATCTTTCACAGGCTCAACAAACATAATGGATCATTTTTGTAGGGTTCGGCATTCGGAAGATCTCGCGATGTCACGGAAAGTTAGAGGGTTAGTCGCAGCCTTATGATGTGTCTGTAATCCCGCCTACCCTTGTTAGTATAAAAGGAATTGACTGCGCAATAAAAGGCGGAAGTTGGCGCTCACACTGTGTGTGTTATCTGTCTCTTTCCCTGGTCTGGGGGTGATCAGTGATCTAATCGTGGCACCTTGATATGCGGCGAGCGCTACACATTTTAACCTCTAGTTATTATGCACTTTCATATGAAAATAACGAAGTCAAAGAACCAGTGGTAAGAACCAGTAGAGAGGAGAGACCTCAGAGCGTCGCAGCAGTTCAAGGGAAAATAAAGTTTCACCTGCCTTGATACGGATTGAAAGAGGATAGCAATAGCAACATCACAGTGAGAATTCTGTAACCTCTCCATGCAGGGAATAAAGGTTTTATAAGGATATGAATATATTGTAAAATATGACTATTTAATGACAAAAGGTGGCTGAAAATTTTTTCATCTTGAAAATAGGGAAATCAGAGGAATTTAGAGGAAGTTTGCAAGTTTATGAAAGGACATAGGGCAAGATACAACTTCCAGAAAGAAGCAAAGAAGGCAAAGAGTGGAATGATGCATGGACTTGCCTTGGAGTTAAGGGCAACTATTAAAAGGTTTCAATTAATTTCTTTGGTTTGGGGTTTTTCTGAGATTACTGTAATTGTGATGGAGAACAGCCTGGCAAAAGATGAGGAAGCAGTGTAAGTTTATGCAAAATCTGGACCTTTTATTTATGCTGAACAATAGATATATGTGAGCATATTCCACCTATACCAAGTTCAAACTAATTTAATAAGAGGATGTCAGACCTCTTACCTCCCTGCCCTACAAAAAACTATGCACTAGAAGTTCCATCAAGGCACTGAAGCATGGCCACCTCAATGAACACCTTTTTATGGATTTCCACAAATCCATTCTTTTTCAAACACCTTGAAAAGTACAGTGGTTTGAGCAACTGCATAATGCAGTTTTCTGCATGAAAACTGTTTTAATCAGTTTCTTACACAATGCTAAAAAAGATGCTCATTTTACATTTTCCTTATTCTCCTCACGTATTCCACTTGCAAGTATACTGTGTGAAGATCACTGCTGTGACTGTTCATGCTAAGACTGGTACATTTCTTGCACAACCGTGTAGTTCATTTGTTTATACCATATATGATTTACTATTATCTTTACCTTTAAACTGTAGGGAGACACACATCGCATGTGCCTAGCAGATGCAGAAGAGCAACAGTCTGCCTAACTACAGGTGTAAGTCTGTAAACCTTAGCTGTGCTAAGTAATAACTAAAATACAAGCAAGGAACAAGAACTACCCACCAAAACGCCTCAGCTGTTTCAACAGCAGTGCAGACAGGGTAAATCTTGCCCCATAGAGGGAACAGCAGAAGAACTCAACTAAGATCTTCACTGATACCTCCCCCCTCTGGATTTATGGATCAGAAGAAGAATCTGTATGGGATACTCAGCACCCTGTAATAGGTGATCCTACAAGCACTTAGATTTCAGTTTGGCTTTACACATCTAAATTGCCCTCCCAAATGAAAGCACCTACAAGTCTGGATCCTTCTTGCACTGACTACCATTTAGATACTTACTTAATTAAGAAAATATATTCTTTTTACATATGTAAAATTTACATCTCTTCACTTTTGCTGAATTTTCACTTCCTGTTGCACTTTGGAAAGAGGCACAACATATTTATGTGGAAATAGATTGTTTTCTTCTCTCCTTTAGTTCATTTCTTCTCTACTACAGCAGTCAGAATAAAAGATGGTACTGCATTATATGCTATCATCTGCACTGTATGTAGACTAATATCACACAGATAGGATCTTGTTGCCATTGCTTCTTCTTTTGTGGTGAGGGGTTTGTTTTATTTGGAGGATTTTTAAGGAGAGGGGAAAGGCTGCTGAAACCTTAATAAAGATAATAGCTTTTACTGAGTTGTCCACAATGACTTGATCTCTTTCCCTCGTATATTTAAATTCATTTAGAATGCAACAGACATCATAAGTAGTTCAAATTACTTCTTTCAATGTCTGCTAGCTTTCATACATCACTGCTGAATTTTATCTGACATTGTGTTATCCACTGCTGCAGTTCTGAGGTTCCCTTTTGAAGTTCCCCACGCAGTGTGTTTTGGACTTGAGTAACCTAGCTAGTTGTACAATTTGCAGATGTTCCCATCTCATTGCCCAATTTTCTTTCCAATTCATTAATACATTTATTAACTAACAACTATCCTAGTGTGAAGCAATGGAGCAGCCCACTGTAATCTTTCAGCCACAGAGGAGGATGACTATATATTTTTACTTTAGACTTTGTCATCTAGACATTTTTACCCCACGACAAGGATTTCCCTCTCCTCCAGTGAGTAGTTAGCTTCCTTAACAGCTGCTCCTGTGGAGAAAGCTTTCTGAAGTCCAAAGAATTATGTTGGCTGATTCTTTTCTTCTTCCTTTTTAATAGCTCGATTGAAAAATAAAAAGCTAATAGAATAGTGAGGAATTAATTTCTTTTGCAGAAAAAGCCCTGGTAACTACTGTATATGTATTAGTATTTTATCATCTTCGCTAAATAGATGAATTGTAAGTCTTTTTATATTTCCTTCTATTACCCAGAAATATACTTCACTGGAATAATCTGAAACAGTTTTCCAAAAGCTTGTCACAGTACTATTCAACTCTTCAGTACTGAAGAACTGCTACTATTCAGTTAATCAGTACAGAAACTAAAACATGGCCACATCTAAGTAAGAAATGCTTACATACTTTATCACATTATTCCAAAAGTAATTTTACTTAATGCAAGAACTGAGTGGTACTGTCCCTCTCTCAGACTACAGAGATTGAGGCCTTTTAATTACATTAGTATTGACATACAACATGCAAAGCAACGGAGCAAGTCCAAGCAAAATCAAAATCCACAGACCTAGACACTTTTTGATTCTAACTCTTCTGAACTTTTACTTTTTATATTCTCAATCTGTAAATTTCATGGCCGAACCCTTTCCCCCTCACGTGTCAAACTTTACTCCAACAGTTGTGGGATTCTTGAAATTCATATCTGAATATTTCAATTTGAGATTACCTAGCTTTTTGCCACATACTTTAAAGAGTTAAGAAAACACTGCTTGCATAAACACTTTCAATTTGTCATTTCTAAGGTGCAGAACATACAATTCACGACTTGCAGCAAGTGGGAGTAAAATGAATTTAAGCCAATTTTGAGCCCTCTTTATCCTGGGCTGCTCTAACGTCTTCACATAATTTAATTGTCTCTTTGAGTCTGCCTAGGTCCTAGCAGGGAGAGCTCAGCTGCTCATGAGCTCCAGTAGTGCCTGGCACCTTCCCAGTATGGCTAGCCGGGGTTCCTCCAGCTGTTCACTGTCATGCTCAGAGTGCCCACCCTCCCCAGGGCTTGCCTGGAAAACAGCCTAATGGCCATTTCCTTGCTTCCCCTGGCAAGAGAGCTCTCCTCCAGATGGACCCCAAGCTTTTAGGGCCATGTCTGGCAGCTCTGATGGTCCCTGCCATAGAAAAGGGGCCAGGGCACAGGTGAGGATAAAGAACAGGTAAGGTTACATGCCATTGGCAAGTGCACTTCTTCACCTTCCTTAATAGAAAGTCAATGCTGAAGATTATTGAAAGAAAAAAGTTCAAACTTTTCCATCACTGTTCACTCTCCTTGTTCATATGTCATATTGCTGTCCTCTTAGACAATGAAGATCAACAAAGGCAATTTTAGTTTTATTTGTACAGTCAGTTTTACTTTCAGGATCCACTGAGCCTTAGCACTTGAATTTCAATCAGTATTGTTTATTTAAAACACCTTCATTACTGCAGTCTTTATATGTGCATACATTATGTAGCTTTTAATATTTATGACAATGAAATAGTATTATTAAATGTATGTTATTATTAAATATAAGATATGCATTAATTTCAAGAAGAACTGTGGGGTAAGCTGTGTAATTACTACATTACAAAATACAATGTGAAAATGTCACACTGATAAAGAAAACACATTCCAGTGTGATACATGGCCTTCAAGCTGTGAGATGGTGCTTTTTATTTTAGAGCATAGAGGTTAGACCTTTAACGTACTCCCCAGAAAGAACTTTCATAAATATATATTATGGACTAGCCATGGTCCTGGCAGATTAGAAGGCCTTGTCTCTTGATCCTGATGATGATAACGACATCTAGCATGAGCTTGGACAAACCATTTAACTGTCTGGAGCTCCTGCTTTCCACCATGGATGTCATGTCACAGAAGGATGTCAGACTCCTAGGTACATCCTATTCATTAGAAGCTGTCTGTGGAAAAGTATTAAATAGAGGTATATAAAAGGAGAAAGACACAAGGACATTTGCTTTCAGAGTAAGAAATCTGAATGCTTTCCTGCATTTTATAGGAAAGTAAAATGCCCCTTTTACAGGAGTACAAATGCCCTTTTAAAGACCTCAGTGAGGTTGCCAGGGAAGATGACAGAATTCTGAAAGTTTGTGTATTTCTGTGTTTTTCTAACTATTCCCTAATGCTTGATGAATATATTTGTAAAGCCTTACACATGGATATATCTCACTTAAAGGTACATCACACTACTCACTCTACTGAAATGTCCAGTGAAATTTTCATAATGCTGGGAATTGTAGTCCTAGTAGTGAATAGTTTTACTTTTCTTCGATATACTGATGATAGTAGTATTTTGAAGTGGATGTTGTTGAACTGCTGTATGTAATGCTGACCTATCTTTAGATAATAGATTTTATCCAACAAATGATACAGGTTAATAGAAAGGCAACAGTTCAGATAGATAGCCTGCAAACATTATTTGGTGAAAAATTATAAAAAATATTTACATTATGATTTTTCATTTTATAATTATTCACTTTTTCTTCATGATCTTTTGTTGCTTAACTTTGCACTGTTGTGCAGTTTCAAATGAACACTAATATTTACACTTATTGGATTATGTTATTCAGAAGATGCTAAGACAGGTAAGTACAAGGACGTTTAGGATTACCAAGTCAAATATTGTAGGATAATTTTCTTTGTCTAATAGATGATCATTAACAATTAATTTCTCTTTTGGCCTTGACCATTCCTACTGCTAGCAACAAGGTCCATTTCTCTTGGCAGATTGTTTTTTCTTAAATACTTTTTTCCATTTACGATTTTTTTTTTAAATTAAACAATTATTTCATCCCTGAAAGAACTTGACTTTGCTAAGACTTCATTTGTACACTTTACGTACTTTCATGCCTCCTCTATAATGGTCTTTATTTAGTCTTCGTGGAACTATTTCCCTGTAGCACAGAACTATTGTCTGGCTATATGTAACTATTTCTTGGTAGCTGGGTGAATTCCTACCTCCAAGTTTATAAAAAAGCTCTTAGAGCCTAAGAAGGGACAAGAATTCACCATGTTCCCTAAATCATTTATCATTTGCCTTGCTCTTCTTTGAGTATAGAGGAAGAAACTAACAAAGTAATGAACTGGTGAAACTACATTCATAAAAATTTCACCGTGGAATAAAGAAATTGGTTTTTTTGTTAACTTGCTTTAAATGCATAAGAAACATTAAAATTCCAGAATATAATATAAACTACATTAATTTGCATCCTTGTAACCAACATGCAACCCGCCCCCCAAAGGTTACCTCTCTTACCACCTTTTTTAAAATTTTAGATTCTTTAACAAATCTTGAAGACAAATGAAAGTCACATATATGGAGGAAAAGGTTGGGGGAAAAAAACCAGATATTAGATAATGTTCTTGCTCCCTTACATTCCACAGCATTAGAATTGAATGTGCATGCTCTCATTAAGGAATGTTCCTAAGCATTTGTCAAGTGTATTTACATACATTTACTTCAATCCACAAGTTTGAAGTTTAAAGTAAAGCAAATTTAAAGCTGCTGAAGTACTCTGAAGCTCTGAGGCCGTACAGCAGTTTTTAGAAGAGCAAGCATTTTCAAATGTTATTGCATTTAACAAAGATAGTCACATGTCCAGTATTTCAAGTACCATGCTATGGACACTACTGTCAAATGATGATGGGGCCAGAATTTTATTTGAATATTTTAACTTACTTCATTAAGGATTTTATTTATTTCTTCTTATAGGCAGGTTTTGTATTTTTATGGTATTTGTATCTAATCACATTTGAAATGCAAAGTTGAGTTTGCTTGTATTGACTGTGTAGCTGTGAGTGAAAAATTACATCAATAAAAATAATGTGCCTAATTAATTTTAGAGAATTTGACTTTCTCAGTATTTCCTAGTTTCACAAATATTAATTGAAATATAGACTTACATTAGCGAATACTTAGTTTTCTTCATGCACAGATTCTGTTTTCATTAATACCAGTGCTGAAATAAGTCTTCAATCAGTGAGAAATGTACTATCAGGCCTTAAAAACGTAACACCACATTTGGGAAGTTATGTTTAAGAGATGCAGTATATAAAATGCATTGACAGAAAGCAACTGTAAATTGGGGGCTGATTGGTATCAGTACAGTTCCATTAAATGGAAAGAAGAGAAACAACTGACAGTGGTAAAGCTAGAACCTACTAAAATCAGTAGAATCTTCCTATGCAATTTTATAAATATTCTAAAATATCTGTAATTCTCTCAGATGAGAAATTAGTATCTGGTAAATTAGGATTGTCTCTTGAAAGACAATATTATGTTAATATATTTTTATTTTCCCTCTGAAAAATGCCTATGAGTATGAATCACTTTATCTTAATGCTACCCTTTGTGAAAAACAAAAACTTTGAGGATACCTTACACAAAGATTGAGGCAAAAAGTAAATCAGTGTTTCATGACCATAACAAGACTGTTTTGCTACTTAGCCATTTAATTTAATACGTAAATACCATTATGACATAAAAGTCCTAATTTTTACCATGCATGCAGCAATACATAATAACATTATTTGATAACTCATACCATAAACATCCCCATTTTCTGGGTTTTATGGGATAGAAAAAGTAGTGTTCATGTATAGAACAGACACGCACAAATTCTCCACAAAACAAGAATCTGGATATAAATCTTCAAAATCCATTTGGAATTGAGTTCAATAACAAAACCAGCTAAGGTTAAGATCTTGGTATCTCACAATGTAGATGCTGCTGGTTTAACATATTCCATATTACGCAGATGTTTTCATAGAGCTGAAAAACCTGAAGCAGCTAAATTTTCTTGAAGGAGATGGAAACTTATAATGACTTGACCAGTTTAGTGATATTTAGGGAATTAATGAGATATTCCATTAATATGCATCATGTGGAATTGCTATTACACTCTGGAAGGGACCAATAGACCACTGCTCTGTGTCTGGAAGCGATCAGCAGTCAATAACTTCATTCTCTCATAAAGCACTTAATTGTAAAAGGGAAGAAGTTCTGTAACATCAACAACTACAGTGCATGGTTTGAATCAGAAATATTGCTACTTCTAGCACCACTGCACATACTGTTCTTATTCAAGCAAATGTTTAACATTCTTGGTTCTAACTAGGAATTTCCCTAAATTAAGTTTTGTGGTAACAGGCTGCAGATTAATTACAGTTCATACAAAAGCTGGGGTTATCTTATTCTTTTTGATTCAGGCTTTTGAGTGTTTTCTATTTCTCATTTATGTAAATAAACTGAGCAGAAGCAAAGGAAAGGTACCCACATGAGCTAAATTCTCCCTTATGATGACTCTGTGCAATAATACTATGGCTATAATATAATCATTTAGTGTTTGTTGTTCAGACTAGACTGAACTAACAAGCATCATTAGATACATCACCTAACTGTGCCAGTATTAGGCAGAGTTATGGTTATCTGCATGCCCTCGCACTGGATTTTGAGTTGATCTTTAGCTTTGAATTTTGTGGGTTCCTAATGCTTGAGAGCATGGGATAATTTTGAGATGTTTCCAATATGTCTGGAATGTATGTTACCTTCAATTACTATTTTTTAGATTTCAGTGGGTTTTCTGCTTATAAAAAAAAAAAAGAAATTGCACAGGTGATACAAAAACTTATTTTCATGAGGCCTTCTGTTTATTTACAAATATGAAGAAATCTATCTTTCTTTCTTTCTTTCTTTCCTTTCTTTCTTTCTTTTAAATAAATTCAACTTCTGTGGTCCAATACATAAAAGTTATTATTTTAGAGCTACCAAAAATGTTTCATGGTAGATGAAACAAACCAATGCAAAGCTACAACATCCTTATGCCCTTTCCCCACATCTTTCAAGTTCCCTTTGTTTCTTCCACCTTCCTGACCTCCTCCTGCTACATGCCCAGCATCCCTTCCCTTAGTACAACTGTACAGCCACTATAGTCCCATTCCTTGTATCCTCTCTTATTCTGTGTGCCTCTTCAATTTCCTTCCTCCTCTTACATCCCCTTATGCTTCTTACAACATAATAATTCATCCTCCCTATTCCTTCCTTCCTTCCTCCCACACAGATACGCTCTGTGCCTCTTGCTTACTTTCTTCATTGATTCATTCAGGTGCAAAGGTTTGGGTTTGGAAAAGGTAATGAAAAATTACCATTAATTAATCTCTTTCTAGTTCCTCCCTGTTTGGACCATTCAATTCTAAAATTTATGAACACATACTGGTAAATATAAAAAAAACCCAACTTGTCTTTAAAAAATAACGGATAGATTTCGAAATCAGATAATCTCTTTTTCATGCCTTGCAATATCTGCTTTGTATAAAACATATAGTTTGAAAATAATCAGGAGACTGTGGCAGGTAGTTCTGCAATATATGTTCTGCATTTGGTAAATTCCCCTTGCTAATGAATAAAATAATGGATTTCCAGAATTTAGAAGTTACTTATTTTCAGTAAAAACGTTGCAGTGATAATCTCTGAGATTCCTTTAAAAGCCCATTGTACAAAACTCTAAAAATGAGAATTTAATTGAACAGGTATTGAGCGTGAGAGTTTGAAAAAAGAAATCCCCAAGAAAGTGAAAGTATTGCTGTTCCATTATTTAAAAAGTAAAGTTTAACCAAGAATTTCCCTTCTCAAAATATTTTCACACCAAACCTCACTGACTTGTTCTTGAAGCATTTGAGTTCAAGTTCCATCAAATATTTCGTTACCAAGCTGGTTTTGCAGACTTGCATTAAATCTCAGATGAAGCTTCAGAGTACAAGTTCAAATAAATTAAGGCCCAATCAATAAAACTGGAAATCAGCCTTGCAAATCACATTGCCTACTAAGAACTGTCATTAAATTAGAGTCAAATCAAATTACACAATAATGAACAACAGCCGCTCCTCAGGTATGAAAAGGTATCCTTAACACAAACCTCCACCTGCCTGAAGATGCATGCAGCCCAATGTTTGCTCCGGACTAGCAGGGTTGCCCCTTGGCAAGGGTTCCCACATCCTTGGCTCCCGGCTTAGGGAGCTGTGTGGGCACAGCCCCGCAGCCTTGAATCACAGCCCTTATCCGCTTTGGTATTTCCAGCAGCTCACACAGCTAATAAATAATGCATTCATTAGGCAGACTGCATGTTTACTTCCATAGACTAATACTTGGACTTTTTTAGCCAAAGAAACCCATCATGACTGATAGCTACACTCTATTCCTTTCTTTTGGGCACAACACCACCGTACCTGTCCTTGGTGGGGTAGTGGGGCAGCAGCAGTCCCCGTGCCACCCCTGCCCCAACAGCACAGAAGGGCTCCTGGGTGCCCCTGGTACAACAGTGCCTGCTGGTGCTAAGGGCAGAGGCACAAGTGCCCAGGCAGCCCTCCCTGCCAGCGCTTGCCTTTATGGCAGGAGGCTGGGGACAAGACAGTCTTCCACCGCAGACCAGTCCTCCTGCAGTGCAGGGCAAAAGGAGGGAAGCAGTCACATGCTCCCTTTGAACACCTGCATGGCTGGCAGCAGCATCATCAATAGGTCTATCAGGTGTGCAAACTGCTTACTGTTTAAGTTGTTAGCCGCAGTCTGGACACAGCATGAAGCTTTAAACTGAATTTTAATTTTACTAAATTTTATGAAATATTAAAATTTTTCAAAGTTGCACACATTGTCTCTCTGTTTATATTGTCTTGCTTTACAACAGCAATTAAGAGAGAAATTAGGGCACTGTTTTCTCATAAAAGTGGCTAAGAATATATTGTGAGTCCATGTTTAGGCAAGCACCTCATATTCAGAAGCACAATGCAGAGGCAGCACTGACCAGTTTATATATCTTGCAATTGGGTCAGTCATTATGAAGCTTATGGTCAAAAAGCTGTAAAAATGCCTATGCACCTGAGGCTTCTCTTTCAAAACTTGCCCACATGTAAATCAACAGGATGCAGGCTCCTAAATGCCCAAGAGATTTTGGGGAAAAGGTAGGATCACTTCAAAATGTTACATTAAATATGAGTTAGGTTTTGACACTTGTCACTAAAATTTACATTTTGGCCTTTCTGGTACAGTTGTACTTCAAAACTGAAATAATAATAATGACACCTCTAAATTCTTATATCAGAAGCTAAAAGCTTCAGAAAAACAATATACTTTACAGTATTATATAATAATGACTCTCAAAAACCCCTTTATCACCACAGGAATCATGTACTTCACAAGTCACATCCTGAGTAAATGCCATTTAAAGACAAAAATACATTTTTAGCAAAAACCTCCCCGTGGCTTTAGCCAGACTGCCAGCTGTGGTACTTCAGATGGACTCGAGCATGCAGTCTCATCTCCAAGTTTGTGTGGGCCATAATCCATATAAGCTGAGTACTACTGAGAGTTTTCAGACACTGCCTTCCTATGCAGCCAGTGTTGAGACACAAGGGCCATGCTTTAATTAGGTGGTCTGAGCTTAGTTTTTTACAATACACAACGTGGAAGTAAATATTTGGGCAGTAGGGCTGAAGAAATTAGAAGTGGATATGGTAAGATACATACCTTTGGATAAATCTAGTCTAACTATAGATCAAGAGTTGTTATCATTTGGACAAAGGAGAAAAGCACACTACTTAGCATAGAGCTGAATAGCTACATTGGTCCACTGCTCCCCATACCCCAGCTCTCGAAGATGTCCTCACACACTGGCACCAGCTTCAGCAGCAGCCCTCAAACACGAAGGTCTGGAGGTATAGCTGCTGCTTGAACCAGCTTTGCCACTAAGATTGGTGACCTTGGCACAATGTTCTCAAAATTGCCTTGGCTATCATTCTGTACAGTCCTGTACTCTGCTGTGAAAAGAAGCCCTTTTCAGCAGCTCACTTACAATTTAGTTTAACATAGTATCAATCATACTTTCAAAAAATTCTGCACCCCAAAAATCCTCCTCATCATAAAATGCTCAACTGATGCAGGCAAACCTGAGGGCTCAAATAACTTACAGAGTAAATCTCCTTCAGCTGTGTAAACTAAGTGTATTTGGGCTTTTTGAAGAAGCAGAGAGGCTGGAGATGGAAATACCCTCAAAAAGTGCAAGATTTGTGGAACAAGCTATGATACAGAATAGCAGTCAAGGATATTCAGCCAAGAACACATGAATACCAGAGGTACGTTCAAGCCATGTCTCCAGCTCTCCTTGTAACAGGCTACCATGGAATCTACTTCCAGACCCAGACTGAACATCTTTCTTAGGCAACCAGGACACCAACGATTCACAGGGATTTAGCGTGCTCCAAATGCTATCCCTAGTCTAAAGGGGAAGTTCATTCAAGGGATGGTGAAGTTATCGTGGGAAAGTTCCCATCTGATGATTTCTTCCTAATGTGGGAAGTTAACAAATTTGTCTCAGCAAACTAATTACAATGAATGAGATGAAGTATTCTGGAGTTGTATTCTTTTTTTCATATCAGTGTAGTGTCATGCAAAAAAACCCCAACAGTATACATACATAAACATACATATAAAACATTTCTGAGACTGACAGTTGTCTTTTCTCAGACGTGTAAATCTGTTTTGATACTGCAGTCACCACAAGGCTGAATGCGTGTTAGGGAAAAGTGAGCCTTATAGTGCTTTTAGTGTCCAGAGACTTTGCTTAAAAAAAATTACAGTCACACAGAGCTTGAGCAAAGTCAATCCCACGGTCTTAAGCCAGACCTACAGAGGAGGTAGTACCAAACAGCTTATTCTCCTTCCTAAGTTGGAGAGTCATAATGCAGAGGTTTCAGGGAGGATTTGGTTTGAGTAAGCTTTTGCTTTCTGCTAACCTTATAAACATGACAGAGGTCTCACTCTTCTCTCAAGCCAGCAGGGTATTCTCTGTCCATCCCTGTTGCCAATATATCTGCAACGCTCTACGTTCTTTGCTATAATTATCATGATGTCAGCAAATGAAGAATCAAAAAAGGACCAGTGGAGGAATGTGTGTAAACCAAAGGTATATGGAGACAGAACAAGAAAAATTAAGGGACCTGCATTTCCCAGATAAATGACAGATAAACACAGATAAATCACTCTCAACCATGGAGATAAAAAGCTTTAGCTGAGGAGACTCATAACATTCAAATAAAGGCAATATATTCATAATGTATGTATGTTAACCACATACAAGAAAATATAAAATGTATCCTGCCCCCGCCTTTTCACCCAACCACAAAAGCAAAGTAGGCAGTACACAAGGCTGTTCTGACTCTTAGAAAAATGATTAGTCTGCTATTCTGTACCTGTATCCTTTTGCTAAGGCTCTTGGAGTATATCAGCACCAGTCTTACTCAAGCCAGACAACTACATTAGTCAGAAAGCCTTAAAGTACAGTTGTTTAGGGATGAGATCTTTCTATTCAAAACGAGGTGCAACAAAGGCAGTAGAGAGCAATGGGATCCATGCCTATTTTTCTCTAAGATCAATTAACACGTCAATCACATTTGCAAAAGAAGGCATAAGGAGGCAGGAGCCAGGTATTTCTGAACAAATGAGAATGTCATGCTAGAAAAAGAGAGGCATGATCTTTGACTTTTTATTGAGATTTTGCAAGTATTCTTGAAAAGACTTCATCAATGTAAGGCTTGCTCTGTTTCTAAAAGTAGCATGAAAGAAGAGGTGGAGGGAACAACAACAAAAAAAAAGCATTTGCCTGAGATTTCCATATAATTAATTTACAGTAAAATACAGCTGAAAAACCCAGAAGCCTTGTACAAAATTTAACTCTACCAAAAGATCACTCTGATGTAAATATTTTTACTATGTGAGAAAAGACAAAGCTGAAAATTTAAGCCTTCTGTACTATGTAATGTAAAAGCATTAGCTTCTCAATCTTGTATTTAACCGTGCTATAAAAGCAATATTCACATTTAAACAGGGCCTGCCAGACGTATTTAATTTTAGTTTTATTAAAAAAAAAATCCAGAAGCTGCTCTTAATAGATAAATGAATGTCATATGAAACCACAGCCAAAAAAATCTGAAAAATTTGAAGTGCACTTCTATTCCAACTTCATCAGTTAAGCAACCCATCACAGGTCTCTTGCTGAAGAGTTTCAATAAACAAGTTTTAGAGATTACTAAGGACTGTTTGTCATTTTTAAAGGACAGATTTGCAAGGAAAACCTTTTCTGGGATTGTTTTTAAATATTTTACCACATTCTTTACTTAAAAAATCTCTAAAGAACTTCAACTTATTTGAAGACAAGAGGAAGTTAAATGAAGAATAAGACCAAGTGAAACTCAGCATTTTCTTTTGTTGAAGTGGAATGACGAAACCAGAAAGTACATCAGCCACAGAGGAAAAGACATTTTATAATGACTTTCAGCTTTGATGATGTAAATCTATAGGATTATTTATAACAACTTAAAATATGCCATACCAACTGTATTGACCCATATTCACTCATATATTTTTGACTGTTCTGTGCTATTGCAACGGCACAAAATTAATAAAAACTTGCTTTACCTACTCTGGTAAACTGGATTAATGGCAGGTTTATTCCACAGAAAGTTGTCAAAATGGCTGTGCCCAAAACACCCAAGCTCTGTTAGTGCATCCGACCCACGGTTATTAACTCAGAAACATCCCTTTAATTCTGTTTTCTTTGGACATGCCTCTGGACACAGGCACTGTGGGCTGCAGAAGGAAATCCAACTCTTCCCAGCTCTCTGAAGCGACTTAGCTCTTAAGAGAAACAGGATCTGGCATTAAAGCAGCTTTTTGCCAGGCTCTAAGTTTCTGTCTTGGGAACCAGTGTTAAGGCCTCAGATCAGACCTAATCTTTACCAAGGAAATTGTGGCAAGCAAAAGGGTGTTGGGTGGGTCAGTGTCTCTGCAGCCAGTTTTTCTGTAGGACGAAACTTGTGAAATGCTGAGGACCTATGTCTCCCAAAGAAACCACTGGGAGCTGCAGATCACTTGGATCTCAAGATTTGTCCCAAAATACCCTAATGGATTTTTCTTCTACATGCAAGAAGCAAAGTAAAGGCACAAGGATAATAACATTATGGCTTGCTTACAGGAACAAACACTGTTAGATGGGCCCTAGGTTGGAACACATCCATGTGTAGCCATGTTACGAAGTGCATTTATTTCCTACAGAAGCAACATAGCAATATGAGTACTACGTGACTAACTAATATTCCAGCTGCGCTGTAAAGGTAAAAAACGCCAGACTTCACCTGAAATAGACAATATGTTTTATGACTTCAAAATGAAATCACAGAAGACCTAACTCCATCCAGCTGTTCTTAATAGGGCTTTTTTTCCCCTTTGTTTTTCATTCTCTACCTTAATCTGCTTCAAAATTACCTCACAGTCTCATTCATTTTTGCTTGTAACTTGATAACTCTTACCAAAACAATGTATTGCACATTACAGGGCAAAATAACTAAATTAAAGAACAGAGAAAGAAAATGTATATTCATTAAAGCTGGTGATGCTGCAATGAAAATTTGCATAGCAACCTGCAACTATGCCTGATAGAATTACAAATTTATCATTCATTTGAAGAATAGATGAAACATTCTCACATTTTCTGAATCAGTCATTTCTATTCTATTCAGCTTAGTATAAACAATCCCCCTTATTTTGCAACTAATTGAAGAATTAATATAAAAGGATTGAACACCTGTTGCTCTGTTGGCAGAAAACAGCAATTACAATGTTTCTTTCCAATGGACTTAAACTACAAAAGAAATACTTTAAAATAAAAAAGGAAGAAAACATATTGGTGACCAGGGTCCTTTTGAATCCACAGAGGATATTACAGTTTTTATTCAGATTGTGAGTGGTCCCTGTTAAGCTTCATTGCTTGATGGAGATCTCCTCTCTATCCCCCATTTAGCCACTGCCCCCTTAAGCATTTTCCATTAGCTTGGAATAGCTCTGATTCACTCAACCTCCTCTCTCATCTTTCCCACACACTTTAAGACAGGCTTAAAATCCATTGTACATCCACCTAACTGTCATGCAGATCCTCTTTACCATTTTCATAGAATCATAGAATCATAGAATGGTTTGGGTTGGAAGGGACCTTAAAGATCATGTAGTTTCCAACACCCCTGCTATGGACAGGGACACCTTCCACTAGACCAGGCTGCTCAAAGCCCCATCCAACCTGGCCTTGAACACTTCCAGGGATGGGGCATCCACAACTTCTCTGGGCAACCTGTTCTGCTGTCTCACCACCCTCACAGTGAAGAATAAACTTCTTCCTTACATCTAATCTAAATCTACCCTCTTTCAGTTTAAAGCCATTACCCCTCGTCCTATCACTCACTACATGCCCTTGTAAAAAGTCCATCTCTGGCTTTCCTGTAGGTCCCCTTTAAGTACTGGAAGGCTGTTATAAGGTCTCCCCGAAGCTTTCTCTTCTCCAGGCTCAACAACCCCAACTCTCTCAGCCTGTCCTCATAGGAGAGGGGCTCCAAACCTCTGATCATCTTCATGGTCCTCCTCTGGACTCGCTCAAGCAGGTCCATGTCCTTCTTATGTTGAGGGGGCCCAGAGCTGAATGCAGGACTCCAGCTGGGGTCTCCTGACAACGGAGTAGAGGGGGAGAATCACCTCCCTTGACCTGCTGGTTACAGTTCTTTTGATGCAACCAAGGATACGGTTGGCTTTCTGGGTAGCAAATGCACATTACCGGCTTGTGTTGAACTTCTTGTCAACCAACACCCCCAAGTCCTTCTCCTCCAGGCTGCTTTCAATCCACTCATGGCCCAGCCTGTATTTGTGTTTTGTTTGGAATTTCGTATTACAAACATTAATCACTGAAAATAAATACTATTAAAAAGAGAGATTAAATCCATTTTCATCTCATCTTTTTATTCTTTATCTAGGAAAGTGGTGAAGGAAGTCTTAAGCTAAGGTAGAAAGAGTCAAACACAGGGATCTGTAAGAGAGTGATTTTTTGAAAGGCAGAACTGAAAGGAAAACAATAACCAAAACACAAGCAAGCATCAAATCCACTTAAAATAAACATTCTTATCTTTCCTTGCTGATGCAAAACCTAAAGCAATTAAACTTTGGAAATGTCAAGTATTTGGTTATGGTCACCTGCAATAAAAGTAAAGCAAGAAATGCAGGGATTCAAAATACTCTGGAGAAACCTATTTGCTGTTAACTTGGGAGCACTAGGACCACAGCCCTCACCCCCACATAGGACAGCCACGTTTCACCCTGTCCTCAGTCCACAGGAGTCTGGCATGCCCATGGCTCATATCAGTGGTGTCCACCTGACCACAGCACCACAGGAGCATGGCTCAGCTCTTTTGCTTTATATCAACAAACCTGAAATAATTTTCCAGCAAAATTGTCACTATTACTACTATTAATTATAAATTATTAAGTTCTACTCCTTTTCACTTTTTATGGAAAAGTATGTGGAAACAGACAGTATCAGTTTTTCCCAACTATTTTCGAATGAGCATCACTGTCTGGTCCAGATGCTCCTACTTTGGCAGTAACGCCTTCCATCATGCTGATGAGACGTCATCTTCAAGGTCATTTTCAGATGCAGGCCTCACTTAAAAATCATGGTGGAAATACAGGCAGAGTCCTTTTCCTTCTCGTTTCATAGCTGTTTCTGGGAATGTCTAAACTGTGAAAACACTCAATATTTTTTCTCTTTGATAACATATCTGCTTATAGGATGTACACATCTCAAGGGATTTTTTTCTTTTTCCAAGATAGGGAAAACCAGCTGAAAACCAGAATGAAATGGGAATGCACAACTTGGGGCATAAACCTCCACAAGCACGCCATCATCTCCCTATTCAACTTGGGATCAGATGCACATTTTTTTGTCTTAGTGCATTCTGGTATCGCTTTTTTAAAAAAGGTGTGCCAGACATACAGGCGACACAGGGGCTGAGGAGGGCAAATTCTGTCTGTGGCACCCAATCCACATGGGTGGAGGCACCCGGCAGTGGGACCTGCTGCTGCCAGTGGTGCCCAGTGCTTTGGGAACCACTCACATAGGCAATGTGACTTCTCCAAGTCCTGCTGAGTTAGGAAGATGCTTCAAGTTCACTCAGGGCCAGAAATGACCAGGGCATTGTGGGTCAGGCTGACACACTGTGTAAGGACACAGATGCTGAGACCCCAGAGCAGGATTAGGCTGAGCAGCACATGAATCACGACACGGTGGAAGCACAGGCAGGGCTGCAGGTCATTTGGATCTGTGTTCATAACACTGAATTGTGCAGACACAAAGAAAGAATATCATAAATCCAAGGAAGATCAGGATCAACTTGTGACACTGCTGCCACTACCCAAGCAGCAGCGTGCAATATTTTGGAGAAAGTATTATAAGGGCAGAAAAAATTGTTCTTTTCCCTTTAAAAAGAATGTGTACCTATATAACAACAGCAACAAAAATCAACTGTATAGGATAAGCCATTTCTATGAAGAAAGAATAAAGCATTAAATACTTGATTCTTTCTGAATTTATAAATAAAAATAAACTTTTAAAGCTTTCCCGTTAATGGAATTAAAATCATCATCAGTCTTTCCTTAAGTGTCTGCAGTACATAGTCACAGTCCATTAAGACAACATGTTAGCATTGTTCATAACAGGATGTAAATGAAATAATCAAGTCATCAGGACTATTTCAACATCAATAAAGCCTCAGAGTGAATATTATGTACAGCCATGACACAATACCTTTTTGCATACTTTCCCTGATCAGATTAAAGTGGTGATGAATTCCTCGATGGCTCAAGTGTGCTCCAAGGAAAGCTAGAAGGTTGTACAGTTAACTCCCACGGTGTAACTCTAAACCATACAACCTACTACCTCAACCCGGATGCACACAGCTTCCAGCGGTGACCATAAAGTCTTCTTCACTTCTTCAGCCTTTCTTTGAAATGTGACATCAGCCACAGGCTTATATATTTCCCATGGGGGTACGCTTTCAATGGTAATTATTCCCCACTTTTCAGATGATAAGGCATGTTCTTAGGTGGATTTTTCTACTGCAGAGGTAGAGTTTCTGTTCTATCCTGTTTACATATGTATAAAGATATATACATGCATGTTTTATGTGTATATATATGCATACATATTTGATAGGATTGACGCAAGTCCAACTACATTTCTGGAGAGAAATGACCATTTTGTCTTATTTTACAATAAAAATAAAAATCTAAATCTAAATCTCTTCTTGTTTTTTCTACATTTTTGAATGTAATATGATGTAATGGTATATTTAATAAAGCCAGCAAATGGTATATCCTACTCTCCCTCATTGGAAACCCTACAATTCCCTCACATGTCTTCATAAATTTTAATATGATATTAAGCCAAAGGTGCTTAAAGCAACCGATAAAAGAACAAATCACTTAATCAAGTTTGAAGATAAGGCAATGGACAAGAGAAGCATTCCAAAAGCAATACATAGATTTGTACACTCACTTGGGCTTGTTGTCAAATATGCACTGCAGTGCGTGCTACATAAACTTTTGCCAGATCACCATACTGACACAGACCCATAGAAGCGAGCTTGTGCAGTACGTTTCAACACAAGATCGGATCTACGGGTTTATGCCAACTGGCATCATTGATTAGCATTTTCCTTTTCAAGTGAGATGCAAAAGACTTTAAACAAACAAAACATATGAAGCAATGTAAGAATGAGTATTTAAGAGTAAAAATATTACCATCTATTGCAAAGAAGGCTACTTCAAACTTAACTGCATAAATGGTGGACGCGCCAAACAAGCCAAAGACTTGTAACTAGTCTGGTTTTTGAAAAAGGAAGAAAAAACATTTTTTTACAGATTGATGGCACAACAATGTTTTGTCTTCAGCAGGAATTAATGTCCTTTTGTGCACACTTTGCCTTACCGATGAACTCTCAACTCCCAACAACTTGCATCTGACTACAGCACGCACACAGCAGGCAAGACTGGAATCCATAATTGGATGTGACATAGAAGTGAACAATACAGGTTTGTCCTTTGTGTCTAAGCTCATATCATGTACTACAACCCGAAATAAAAATCAAGCACCAAATCTGAAAAGCGATGAGGCACACTGAAGTGCAGCTCCCAAACAACATGTTAAAGACTGCTTAGCTATTTTTTCATGTTACAGGGCATCTAAGTACTGCTTGACAATAACTTGTTGATTAAACACCATCTATTAATCAAAGCAAATAAGTTAATTTGTATATTTTATTCACTAATCCTCCCATCAATGCTATTCCCTAATAATAGGAATGCAAGTAGAAATGCAATCTTGCAAAACTTCAGGATTAACTTCTATAACAAATACTTTCTTCTTGTGACCGGCAAGCAGTACGATACAAATTATCACACACTGAATGTAGGGTGTCCTACGCAACAGACTGAAAACAGGTCCTCTGAGGCAATAACCAGTAAATTCAGAAAGGTGAGACACAGATACAGTTTTATAACTTACATACTCTAAATGAAAGTATTGATAGATACTGCATCTTTAAGCATAGTATCTGACACATCACAATAACTTGTAACAATATAGCCACAAATGCATTTGTAACATACAGACATAAGAAGCAGGTATAATTTTAAAACCAGGTGCTATAGAAAGGACTCTTATGATTTTAGCGGGTTACTGAAATCTGTATCTGAATAAGATTTTCATGCCTGCCTTCCACTAGTTCCCACTGAAGGCCTAATTCTGCCATCGTTACTTGGGCAAAACTCCTTTAAAGAGAATGAGTGCTGCCAATAACAAAGTTTTTGAAACAGGGCAATGCTTCATTTCCTTGCAGACTGCGACATGTATTTCTAGTTCACTAATAACAGCTGAGCATTAGTAAATGACCTTTTCTTTTTTAATTTAGTGGATTAAATCTTGCATGTTCAAGCATACCCTTCTTCATTTTAAAATAATGTTATTTTCTAGAACAGTCTGTTTTAAATCTCCTTTTGCTTTATATACAACACTTCAGCATTCAGAAGGAATGATATTTTTATAATTGCTTTCTGCTGACACTGAGGAGATAGAATATGTGAGACAAGCACTCAAACTAGAATAGTTATCCTAGTATCAGAAATAAGTATGCAGACTGCATATATAATTTATGGAATGACTGTAATAAGTGCTATAAAATTGCTTCTCCAATTTTCTTTTCTTTTTTTGTGAATAGAAGAGATAGTCCACATTTCAAAAATAATTGGTCACTGCATTATAGTTAGTTATATACTAGCAAATAGATATATGTACTATAAATATACTAGTAATATAAATATACTAGTAATATATATGTGTTATATATTTAGTAGGCACAACAAAAGAACAAATTATGTATTGATCTTTCAATTCATTCTAAAGCTTAATGGAAACATACAGTATAAAGGCTACACAAACTGCAATATTCCCAACAGAAAGTAATCAGAACAGAAGTTTAAAACATGTCTGTGAAATTATATTTGTAGGCTCTGCTAAGGAAAGAAATTCTTTTAAAGCTAACCTGCTTCATGTTTTTGCCATTAACTTTATTTTTTAACAAAAAAAAAATATTTAAGATCACTGTATTACCTTCGTTGAATTCTGGTATAATTAACTTCTTCAGTTTCCATTTTCATTTTAATTTTTTTCTTTCACTAAAACAAAACAAAAAAAAGTGAAAGATTTTGAGATATCTGTTTTATCTAAAGAGTTTTCAGAACAACATGAAACATACGCAAAATTAGTAATTATGCTTTTAAGATATAAAACCGACACACTGCTGACGCCCCTCTCAGGGCCATGGGAAGACATGCTGTGAACACGCACACTTTGGCAAAGGGACTATTTCATTTAGTATTTCCTAGTCTTTTTTCACTGCACAAGTATTTTATTTTTATTAGGAATTCCAGAAGGAAAGGAGCATGCTTAACAAAAATAAATAGTTTTTATCAAATAGTGTGTACGATCAGGTAATTTGGTACAGAGCTTCATAAAAATACTGGGATAAACTAAATGGCTTAAATCACGAAATGTTTGAAAAACTTTTTGGGAAAGAAACAAGAAAAAGATGTGATTACTATGATCAGATATAGAAATTTAAAAAGTTCTTTTAAGCTAATGCAAGTCTTGGTTTCTCAACAGACTTAGGTACTAATGACATACGTAAATAACAAAACTATTGGGGAGGGCAGTATCACTATAAATCTAAGAAACACTTTCTGGTACAAAATGGGTGAATGGAGGTATATATGTGTCATATACATAAGGTCTCCACTCAGCAATTTCCCAGAATTCATTGCAGAACAACAAAAATATAAGGTAGCAAAATTAGCATATGATCTTAGAAGTTACTGTCTAATCAGTAACATATAAAAAGTTAAACACATTAAAACAACTTTATTTTGTAAAGTCATAATATATTTTTATATGTATGAAGTTTTTTAATAGACAAACAACTATCATGAACATTTTGAAAAAAATCAGGGTTTCTGATGAAAAAGACACTGTAAGCTACGAAGTAATTGCTAGCTGAGGACATCTGTATTTTTAACATAAATTAAAAAGACTAGAAAAATATTAAAAAAAATTCCAAAATATATAAAACACCAATTTGGCTGAGCTTTTCAAAATCTGTCAGTCAGAATGAATTTTGTTACACACTTTTCTAATTGCCTAGTAATATGTTACAACAGACAGACAAATGCCTTAAGAGAAAGGCTCTACTAAAGCATCATATGCTCAAATCTTACTTTAACTCAGCATGCACTTATCAATCATCACAAACATTCTGAAGGGATGGATAACTTAAATACTGTTTTCAGCTATTCCTGGACAAGTGCTGCTTTACCGAACATCTTAAGTCACTGTTACTAGCTGCAAACCAGGCTTACTTCATGAATGTCCCAATAATGTGCCTTTTATTCCAGTGCTTATTACACTTATTTCTTTGGAATGGATTTAGATACAAATGTAAGAAACTCATATATGAATTAACTCAATAATAACTTTAATATACTGCCTACAAGAGCGATCCTTTCCTACAGTTTAACACTTTTTTTTCTTTCCTTCTTTAGAAACTGAAAGCATGAGTCACACTGTAAAAAAAGAATTTACTTTCCTTAGCAACCAGATCTAAATACCCACAACTTTCTTAGAGATAACCAAAGCTTAGACTGAATAAATGTAACATTAAGGTCTTTGCATAACTCCAGTGCTTAGCTAAGACAAAATGTGCCTAACCACTTATTTCCATAGACCCTCAATTTTTTGTTTACTTTCTATTTTTAGCAGTATTAGATCAAACACACCCCCAAAAAGTTAGTTTTAAAAAGTGTGAACAGCTGACTATGTTAAAATTAATACACAAGGACTCAGTTTCAAAACAACATGTTTAAAACGGCTTAAAAAAAGAAAAAGAGAAAAAAAGAAAAAGAAGCTATACCTGATATGAAAGGTACGTTTTCACCCAGTGCCAAATACTGCTATATGAGCAAAAGTGAAAAAAACCAAAAAAAAAATTAATTCCTTTTTTTTTTTTTTTTTTTTACTAAAAGAATCAATCTCCTAGGCTCATTTTGTTACACTGTAAGAAGCTCTAACACATCCTGATGTCTCTGTAGTGAAACATGCCAGATTTTTTTTTTTTTTGGAAGCAGGAGAGTCACTTTTTTTTTTCTGCACTCTTGTATGTAGGACAAACTCAGATTTGTTTCTTCTTCTTAGGGCTCCTGTTCTTTCTCGGAAGAAGACCAGGGTGCCTGTCTTCTCTCTCTCTCGCTCTTCTCGGAATTCCAGGCACAAAGCACTGCGCAAAAGCTGCACCAATCCTTGCCGCAACTGCCTGCACAGGACTAGAGGTGGGGAGAGACCAGAAAATTCACCTCGCCCCTGCGCCGGTTTTATAAATGGGGATTGCACAAATCTGCTGGAGCCAAGGGGTGAAAAGGCAGGGTGCCAGTTTGCTACACTATGCTGCAATGATCTCATGTTCAATGCTGTCGCCCCGTTTGCCCAGTTCAAACGCCTGTTCATTAAACAGGAGGAAGAAAAAAAAAAACAAAACACCAGAAAAATAAAAAACAACTTTTATCCTTCAGACTCTCAGGAGGGCTGTTCTAAACTACAGATCAGCAATAAAAAAATAAAGTATGTAGTTTTAAAATGCAGTTATGAAGCATAAATATTCTGCTTATATTTTCTTTCTTTCTTTTTTCTATTTGGAGATAAGAAGCAGAATTTATCAGGCGTGAAAGGGACAGCCTCCTGGTGGTGTGCCAAAAAAGCCAGAATAAAGGCAAAGTTGTGCTTCAAAGCTCAATTGCTTGCTGAGTCTGGCTAAAGTCAAGTATTAAGATCCACCATTTTCTGAGCCATGTAAGAAAAGAGGAAAAAAGTCAGAACGGGTGCTGCTTTCCAAGTCTCCGTTGGCACCATCACAAAATCTCAGCCGTAAGGTCACATGATGCTCTGCCAAATGTGGAGTGCATTCCCATAAACCATTCTGCTGATACTGCGAAGGCAGCTATTGTCTAGTTTATACCCAAAGTTCAGCCCACTCTTCATTGAATTAGCTGAAAAACGCATCACCTTTGGGGGTTGGGAGCCATGGAAACGTCTACCTGGCAGGCTGCCCACTTTTTCTGCCCATCAACCAGAGATGGAATTGTGCTGCCTAATGTAATGATGACTAGGAATGTGAAGAGTCGTCCAAAGTGAATCTGATTCTTGCAAAGCCTGCTTCATTTGCACAGCAAACTCTGGCTTCTTGTTGTTAAAAAGGGGAGGGGGGGGAGAGAAAAAAAAAAAAAAGCGCCTTTCTCCTAAATGTAGCAATTAAAGGTCTAGTAAACATGCCTACCCTGCAACTTTCCTTCATAACATACTGAAATGGTTCCCAAAATAAAGCACTTGGTATAAGACAAGTTTTCTGATTTAAAGCAGTGCTCGCTTTTCCCCAGGTTAATGTGGCATCCCCTGGACATTTTTGCTCCTTAAGAAAAAAAAAAAAGTACACAACAGATCTCTCATCTCTTTTTTTTACCTGTCTTTATTGCCTCCTGATTTTATCTAGCACAAATTATACACGTGTGTGGCAATACCCACTAGTAACAGTGGGGATGCAATATTGCTGCAATATCTCCCTCAAAGCAGTCTCCCGAGAAAGCTGGTTGTGTTTCCAGCAGCACAAACCCCTTCATCTGAGCCCTCTTATCTTCACTACTGAGTAGGACAGCTGGTCTGCAAGTTTGCAAACCAGCACATTTGAGACCAGTCAGCATCCTCCCTTCTTCAAAATGCATTTAATCTGGATTTCACGAAAAGAGATGCAATTAGGCAGAATTTATAAAAGATGCAAGTTACTAAATAGACTATATAATAGACATAACTCTTCTGCTACAGACCTGAAATTTCGATTGTGCCCATCTATTGTTCTAAAGTAAAATGTCACGTAAAATGTCACTTCCAAATGAAAAAAACATGTAACATACTGAGCAAAAACCACATGTTCTCCCAGCACCTAAAAACCTTGTACAGAAGAATTTATCTCGGAGCTCAGCATTGTGAACAAATGAACAAAAATCCACTCACTGTTTCTACACCATGAAGCTTAATAGCTACTGCAAAAGAGATGTTAAAAATGTGGAAATTTCTCTGATCCTCCCATTAATAAAAATGGAGGCATGGGAGGAGCCTCTCTACCTATTAGCATCTGTACAAATGCTCCCGCGAAGAGGAGGTTGCATGCTAAAGAGCTTACAGCTAAAAACTGGTAAGGAAGGGCAAACAAAGTGGGAGACAACAGCCTAGAAACTGCAGCGGGAGGACAGGAAAAACCATTCCCAGGGACGCTGCGGGCAGTAACTCTTCAGCTCGGCTACTTTTATGTTTTGTTTTACAGTTCTTTCCAGTTTCATTTTATTTACCTGGAGGAAATTGAAGCTTCATTACCGAAGGAAGGAAGTGTGAGAATGGGGGCTTTGAAGGGAAGGAAGACAGTTATGAGGGTGGTGCAGCCCTCGGAGGGAGGTCCTGGGGCTGCTCACCAGCCGAAGGGCTGCAGGGGCTGGCTGCACCCCCGGCTGGGACTGGGGCACTGCAGGCGGCAGCCTGGCAGCATGAGGCAGCCCCTGCCTTGCTCCTGGCACACCCTGGAGGCCTGCATCTGGGTTTTGTGGAGGGCAGGTGTGGCTGGGAGGAGGAGAGTGCTCGGGGCAGCCTCTCCAGATGATGAAGGGCAATGCCAGTGGGGCCTCAAGGACTGGGAGAAGGAGCAGCCACCACAGCCCAGCAGCGGCGAGGGACTGCGAGGAGGTGCTAGGTACAACCTCAGGGGATGGAAGCGACCTTGCTCTGCCTGCTGAGCCAGCGCACCTGGGATTGGCCCTGCTCTGGTCAACCGGTGGGAGCTGACTGGCAGAAGAGAAACTTGCTATGGCCCCCATAGATCAGTCCACAGCTTAGTTCCTCTCTTTTCCAGATTTGGAGCTTTTCAAGGGCCAGCAGCCAGAGGAAAGCCCTCTGACACAGTGACGTGGTGTAAGCTCTCTCAGATGGTCTTTTGGAGTGAAATGCCATGCGCATTGTTCTGAATCAAAAGACCCTTTTCTTTTTCCTGTGAGCTAAAGATGACTGCCTAGGTACTATCAGTAAGTGGAAATGCTGCTTCTTCCTCCAGCTACTTGCCACAATAGTCCCACATCTTGGACCACAGGGATCGCACTGACTTCCAGGCATCGTGAGCAAACTGCGTGTCATGCCTCAGCCATAAAAATGGCACATGGGTGGATTCTCCCATAAAGATCTTTGAGATTAAATAATCCCTCTGAGATTATTTAAAATAAATTCATTTCTGCAGGCTCATAAAACTCAGAAAGCCAAGTCAAATGTCTTTAATTAACAATTATGTAGAAACAGAAACTTGAGATTCCATTTTTTTCACTTTAGTAGTTCTTACTGATCTGAGTCAACAGATCAAAACAGATTTTGGGTTTTTTTTCTAACAGGGCACATGGGGCTCAAGCTCAGTTCATTGCACCTTATGTTTTACCATTAACCATAAAAATGTTTGGGCCACAATACATCAGTGTCTTCAAAGGAACCACTCACAAGGGTGCAGGCTAAAAACCCAGATGCATTTTGAACCACAGTGAAAAATAATGGTTTCATTAGAATTGAGTAGAAACCTCCAACTAAACAACAATGAATTCATATCCTGTTCAAATCAGCTACTGTTATTATCAGTGACGGTATGTGAAAAGGACAAAGGAACAGCCTGACTTTCAGATCTCAGAAGGGTGTTTGCCACTAATTACAAATAATAAGCAGTCTGAGCTGGGCAAATCTGAGCAGCAGCTTTTGAGGGACAACAGGCACAGAATCCTACACTGTCATTTTTATTTTTCTGTGTGGAAAAACACTTCAACATGTGGCTAGCCCTCAACAATGAGTATTCACTTTACCAATACTTGAGAAGGATGTTAAAAAGCTGTTAAAAAAATCACTTGCATATGTGCCCAGCAACAATTAGAGATATAGATGAATCTGAGTGCTTTGCCTATGAACTAATACCAGGGCAACACAAAGGGAACCAAAAAGACATATCTGTGGGAGAGCCTGGCCCTGTTCATCCACAGCTGGAGGAGGCAGGGGGGCTGGGTGGAGGGAGGCCGTGGAAGACCAACCTCTCGACAGAAGAGGGCATCAATCCTTCCTCCATCCAGGAGACAGGAAGGGGAAGGCAAAGAGGACAGGAAACCTGGGCTGGGCTGAGGGTTTCTGCTCACAGACAAATATGGTTTCCATGTCTGTACTCAGCTCCCACAGGACAACTCTCACCCCAACCTTCTTAGCTTAATGGGCAGTCTGCAAACTAACTGGAAAGAAAAAATTGGAGACTTCCCTGGGCAATGGCAACCCACACAAGACGTGAGAGAAAAGCTGAGAGAGAATGGGTAAGAAACACGGCAACGCTTTTGGAGTGAAAGGAGAGGGAGAGAGGGAGGAAGGGAATCTCTGCTTTTTCACATGGTTGTTCTTGAACACAAAAGCAAAACTAGCAAGTACGCCACTGTAGTTACTACAAGTTAAAAGTTGAAAACACACAAAGTGAAGAGGACATGCAAGTGCTGAATATATTGCACATTTCTAGATAACTTTAATGTACTGTATTTCATGGCATAACAATAAAATGGTCTTGCTCTGCAGACTGCATTCTCAAAGGCCCTAGTATATAGAGGTGACAAAAATTATTTGTAAAATGCATGCAAATGAAAAGCTATCATCTGCTTGCTACTTACATTTTATCTTCAAATGGCACTGTGCCTTCTCTTTTTTTCTGCCTTAAGGTTAACAGCACTGAATTAAGAGACTTAAGCAAGATGCTCTATGGTAAGAACCAGAGATGTCATTCATTATAAATTTAACTGCAATTTTCCCGCTTATGAAATTTTCATGGACAATCTTGCTTTAAGTTCCTTCTCCTCTAAATTTTTCACTCTGTTGTCTACAACATATTTAACTTTTGTCCACTTTGGCTGTATGGCTGGGTACCTGAACTTCACAACCTTCCTTCTGCTTTGCTACCAGAGAAAGAAAAACTTCAAGAAGAAATAGCAACAAAAAATGAGTAATGCACATCCAATACTCTTGTTCATACAAGAAAAGCCTTCTTCACAGATGGTTTAAAAAGATCAGCTATTCCTTTAAGAGTGCAGATATACATAAATAGCAAAGGGTGCAAATATAATGAATTGAAACAACTACTGAAAATTCAGATGAGCCTTTTCCAATAAGTATTCCACAGTATAAAGAAACCACCCACTGCAAACAGGGGCTGCCCCTCTGTTCTTCACAGGGAAGTGCAGTTGTAGTAGAATAAGCAGCATGGCTGCGGTGCTGGAGGAGCAGTGGTTCTGAGAAGCCCCTAGTGAGGCCCAAGCAAAAGCCAGGCTCTATTGCTATTCCCTGTTTCTTAAAAAAAGTAGGCTTTTACAGGTGATCATTCAGGCACAAAAAGATATGACACTTTCTCCACAAACAATGAGACAGTACCTCAGAGAGGTAAAAATGCTGTGGTGTTATAAAATACCACACCAAACTTGATGATAGGAAGAGCTTTGCTAGACATTTCCTTCAACATACTTGGTTCAGTCCCCGTTTATTTCACCACTGTCACTCCAGAAACATTAAATAAGTTCAGAGCAAGAGGTACAACATTCAATCCCCTCACATACACCAAGTCTTGGCCATAGAAAAACACGTCTTACATTCTCTTTACCTCATTTGTCTCTTGCAGGTCTAAGTGGAAATACAACAGAGCATTATCATCACCATTCATCAGATGAAAAAATCTGAAGCATCTATTTTTTTCCCAAATTTAAAAGCTTTTAGCACATCACTCTTTGAAATGCCTAAGCAGGGTGGCACTTAGATGTTTCTTCCAGTTCTAGAGCCAAAGGTACCAAAGATTAACTTGTTTTCATAAACAATTTATCATTACTGTATAAAGCATAGAATACCTGACATTGCTCAGTGTTAAGTACATGGCAATGAATCATAAATACTACCTTGAATTAGATAATTTCTAAATAACACCTACACAGTTTGCACCAACTTGATGACTACCTTTGAAAACTAAAATCTGAAGATGCCTTGATCTAGGTCCTGGTCACTAGAGTGGGAGGACTGTAAGCACAGAGAATTAGCTAGCAAAGAGAGTAAACAACAAATAATTCCTTACATGCCTTCTACTTGTGATAAATAAAGCAATGTCAACTTCTTTCCCTAACACCTCTTCAAGGCAAGGACAAGTATAGCCAGAATTGAAACCAGAAACTGTTTTATTAATTCCTGATTTAGAAGCACACTTAGTGCCTAGACCTGCCGCAGTTTAACTCCCATCCCAATGCTCCCCTTCAAAAACTGCTGCAATGCTTAGTTGAGTTGCATGCCTACGTATAGGGAACACCTTCACAACAGCAGTCCTCTCCCAAGCTTCAGAACGAAAAATCCTCATTGGTCTGGGATCACACAGAAGTAACTCTGCAGAAAGCGCAGATGGCTTCCTGTTCCCTACTGTCTAGCAGGTTGTGTAGCAAGGGTCCTCCAGGGCCATTCATTTTTCCTAGGACTCACTCTTGACCTGAATATAAAACAGGAATAAAACGGATGTCGCAAGAGCATCCTTCGTACCATTAATTTCTCAGTCAGTGACAAACAGTTTTTATGTTTTTACTGCATACCTTTCCCATATGACCCTGTATGAATCCTGGGTGCTCAGAACTTAAAATCTTATGCAATGTTATTTAAGAGGAGCATTTTGCTTAGCTGCCTTGAGGCAAAAGTAGCCTTCAGTAGAACATGTGCTGTTTGTCACCTATCCCCCAGCTGCTATAACTGACTACTGTCTTACACCTCAATATGGCACAGTTCATTGATCATGGGCAAAGAGAGAAAATAAGTATTTTTGAAACATTCTTACTTATTTCAGGAAGGAAGTTACATACGTCTTTAGGTCCTGTCCTGTTTCGGCTGGGATAGAGTTAGTTTTCTTTCTAGTAGCTAGTATAGTGTTATGGTTTGGATTTAGTATGAGAATAATGTTGATAACACACTGATGTTTTCAGTTGTTGCTAAGTAGTGTCTATACTAAGTCAAGGATTTTTCAGCTTCTCATGCTCAGCCAGCAAGAAGGCTGGAGGGGTACAAGAATTTGGGAGGGGACACAGCCAGGACAGCTGACCCAAACTGGCCAAAGGGGTATTCCATACCACATGATGTCATGCCCAGTATATAAACTGGGGTGAGCTGGCTGGGGGGGATGGATCGCTGCTTAGGAACTAACTGGGCATCAGTCGGTGAGTGGTGAGCAACTGCATTGTGCATCACTTGTTTTGTATATTCCAATCTATTATTATTATTATTGTCATTTTATTACTATTATTATAATAACTATTGTTTTCTTCCTTTTCTGTCCTATTAAACTGTCTTTATCTCAACCCACAAATTTTACTTTTTTTCTATTCTCTCTGCCATCCCTTTGGGTGGGGGGGAATGAGCGAGCAGCTGTGTGGTGTTTAGTTGCCAGCTAGGGTTAAACCACAACAGGTCCTACAAATCTGGACAACACTTTCCAGAACATCAGAATGTTTTGCAGGCAGGTATATACGTACACATATCCAACACACCCCACACATTTTTGTAATTTAATTACAAAAATATGGGGCCTGTGCGTGCACTTTGCTGGGCTACATTCTTAGCAGGTTGAGTTCTGTTAGCCAAAAAAAACTGGTCAGGTCATAACTCTAAGTTGAAAAGAAAGAACACGTGCATTATAGCCCAATGTAAGGTGTGTTTTTGATTCAGCAGACTAAAGGATCAATTAGTTTTGAAGCAAAAATGATTAAAACTGGTTAGGAAACAGTTTCCTATATCCCACTTCTCAATTTCCCTACTGCGAATTTTTGAGTCTGCAAAATAATCTCACTCTAACAGCACAAACCTTCAAATCTAGATTTTTAAGTACTTTTATATTGGGGCAGCTAACACTTTGTACATTAAAATGCTTTAAATATTGATTCTAGATTTTGACTTCAATATTTTTAGTACAAATGGCTACTCTTTCAATTTTTTTAGTTTGAATTGGCATAATTTTGTGAGTAAAACCTACACTTCAGAATAATCAAAATCCTCAGGTAACCTGAACAACATGGAGCGTTCTCGGAAGATTGAGCAAGCTATGAGTGATCAAAGGCAGGGGAGAGACGACTCTGGGTCTTAACTCCGGCTTCCACTATACATGTATAATTTACAGGTTATTGAATTGTGGGGTGGGGAATGGGAACTACTTATATATTAAATATAGGTTACAGGCCTGAAAAGTTATTTAAAATACAAAAAAAGAACTTTAGTTCTTGAAAGTATCTAGGCAGGATCTTCTGCAATGCCCTTTTCCACTAATTTTTTCCAAAAGGAAATGGTGCTACTGCAAGCAGCTTTCTTTTCAATGAATTGGCCTTTTCTGACAAAATCAAACAAAAAAAAAGGCATACTATGGCTGGTTTGTGTCATCACAGAAGAGATATTGTGTTGTTTGGAAGTGATAACTAACAGCAACAATGGAAAACTCATGTTCTGAGTAAAGCCCTACTAATTATATTAGCTTGCTTTTCAGAAGATTTAGAGCACGCCTAACTCTCAATCTTTATCAAATTATAGTTCCACACTATCTATGTGAAATTCACATTGTGCAATCACATAAGGGCATTTCTTTGGTTTTTGTCTTACACATTTTGGTAATATTCCTGTGTACAAACAGACTTCCTTCCATGAGACCTTTCACAGCTTACCAGCACCGGGCACTCAACTCGGCACTGAGACAAGCTTTCATGCAATCAGTTGAGTATCTTAGCTACCAGATCCATGGTTACTTAGTCATTATTCATCTTTATCAGAATTAAGTTCTGTACTGGAGAAAACATTTGCAATAAAAATTTTCCTAAAAAGAAAGAACTGTTGCCTCAAACTTTTGATTTGGCAAATCAATTAAGAACATTTTCTCAGAAAATCCTGAATAGCTACATAGAAGACAAATATCAATCATTATGTGTATATATTCAATAAATGAATTCAGCAATGTATAGATTTAGTAATGATAAATGAATTCATATGATTTGTGACTTCACAGATCATTGAATTTCATGATATTACATATATCTGCTGCCCCAGTGAATATATAACACTGTGAATTTCATGTTAATCAAATTGTTTTCTTGATGGGGAGACAGGAGCTGGACCACAGCAAATATTACCATAGTGTAGCTGAAAACACACTTGAGCTTAAGAGGTGATTCTGGTTGACACTTGACAGCCAAAGCTGCAGACTTGGACCAAGGGTGACATATTATAAATAAGCACAGAATGATTATTGAAGAACCTGAAATATGTTGAACCATTAAACAAAAGCAGATAGCATAGCCCTTTAGTTACTGGTTTGAAATTTTCAATACTGAATGCCTGAACAGAACAGAGGAGATTTCAGAGGACCAACAAGGGTCATGTACCTAGAAGGTGTTTTTATCTTTCCTAGTAATAAGCAGAAGACCTTTATTTCTTATTTCAAATTGTGACAAGAGTACTTCAGTCTTGTTTCAACATCTTCATGGAATTCTGAACTACTAGTAAATGTTTACATAGGCTGTATGGACTTAAGGACATTAAAGGGATTTTACTTTAAATTTGTATAATGCCTAGTTCTTTGGGATCAAAGACAAGAATTTGCATTTTTTTATTACAGAAGCAACATGTAAAGCAACCTTTGAACAAAGTGATTCAATATGAATATGATGCTTTTTGATCAGTCCTGGCTTAATAACTAAGAGGCATTAATTGTTCCAGTGGCTCAGAGATAGAGCATCTACAGAAATGTGCACAGTCTAAGTGGAGGGAACTGTCTGCTGTGCTTTCCAGAAAGACTTGGTTGTTGAAGAGAGTCAGTTTATAACACTGTCGCAAGACATTCGTAACGAGGTACAGTCAAAGGGTAGGCAGCTTCAGGGTACATAAAGGGATGCTTCTGAAGATATTCTTTTGCCCTCTTTTTTATATTTCTCCAACTGTAACAGGAAATTAAAGGTTACTAATTATTTAATCTACAAATACATTACTTTCAATTTGTTAACAGATGGTTCATTCAGTACAACTTCAGTGGACTATATTTGATTACCTATCTGCTTCCTGAAAAGGTATTTTTCTAAAACACTATGGTAACCAATGTTTGCAGGGCATGAAACCAAGCAACCAGATTTCTGGAATGCATTTTTGGATAGCTTTTATCGAGCAGGAAAGAAGCAGAATGCAACATGTAGAAAGCAGTCCCCTTAGTTAAAATGCAGTTAAGTTCTGCAAACAGAATCTAGTTCTGTCCTCAAAGGATTAAAAACAGCCATGGGACTGTGAATTTAGGAGAAATAAACTTTCACAAGGAATGCCAATGTCCTATATGAATTTGAACAATATATACTTGATAGAATGTAACGTTGTGCACAAAGCATGCAGTAACCATGTCCTTAATCCAGTATGTTCAGTGATGAACCTTTTATTTCCATGCTCTGGGAGAGGAATGGATCTGTCTCTAGGCTTTTATCATGCAAACTCTTACACTTGTATTCCTCTTTACTGCAATTAGCCTTCTCACTGAAATTAGGGGAACCATCCATAACAACACAAGCAAGCATGCAGAACTTTGTTGAGTATGGGATCCTTGAAAACAAAGCCACTCATAGCAGATGCTGGTTTTAATTATGTAAACATAAAAAACTAGTGCAGTAAAACTCCTATACTTTATTGAGGTCTTTTGAGATTATCTAAACAGTAACATATAACATTAAGATGAACCAAAACATCCATCAATATGTCATCGTCCACCTCAGATCATTATCTTATGCTGGTATCTACTCACAACTTGTAGCAGTTTCAAATAAATAGCCAAGTAGCTCTTCCCATACATATGTGGGGGGATCTCCTAATAAATTACCTCCTTATCTACCTGGCAAAAAGTTGCTTTTGCCTACTCATTTCCTTGAACTTCCTCCCCATTTGTCCACTTTCATCTGTCTTCAACAGTATCAACCTTTCTTGTTCAGGACATACATGGATGTCTCTATGCCTAAACAAGAGACCGGGATGCCCCAACAATCTAAATAAATAAGCATAAGTACTGCTTTGCTCTCAAAAGAGCAAATGTGGCAACATACTAGAAGTACCTAATAATGAAAAAGAAAATGAATATAGTATTTGTATACATTGTCAGTTATAATGTAAATCCTAATCACTGAGTGTTTGTAACCCAAACTTATCATAGGAAATAACATTTTTGCCAAACAAGACTTTCTACCACAGCACTATTTCATTCAAGCCTCCTTTTGCAATTTTCATTCTGAAAACTATTTTTCTGTGGGAGAAAAATTACTCATCTCAAACTCATTTATAATAAACTATTTAATTTCTTTATTTTGGCAGCTCCTCCCAAAGAGTCATACTTTTTGCATCAATGTGGTTTACCTTTGATATTAAGGAGTTACTTACCAACAGCAACTCCTGTTCTACAGGTGTATGGCCCACCCTCAGCTACTCTGTAGATACTATATTGTGTGTGTATGTATAGACAGATACATAGTCAAAGAACCCTTGTGAAAACATTGCTTGGCAGTGAAATGCATGTATTACTCTCTTGAGTGCAGTATATGACAGAGTAAATGCTTCACCTCTCTCACACCCTTTCTCTCATGAAGCCCTCCTTGGAATTAGATTCTGGAGCAGAAGACAGGATAGACTAGTGGGTGTTATAAAAAATTAGAGTTATTTAGCTGATAAGTAATCCCTTTTTTTCTGCTTGTGGCATCATCCCCACAGTACTATAAGAAACCACTACTGACAGAATATGCACTTCTGGAGGGGAAGGATGATTGATAAGGTGCTGCAAATTATAAGCTCTGCTCTTCAAGAAAGTGGATTCTGCTCCTGATGTCAAGTTGTGCAATGTAAATCATAAAGTTTGCAAAAATGTTTAGGCAGCAACCATGCAAGTTTCAGGTAAGGTCATACTGTGAGTTCCTGGAGGTACTATTCACATATGATGATTAACAACAGAGGCATCTGCCTGTTGATAATATACCAGGATATGAATACCTTGTCCACCAACAGTCTGAGTCAAGCTGGACCATTGATATTTTTCCCCTAAAAGTTACAAATTGCTTATCTGAACGGCTAAATATCTCATGTCACTCAAAGCAGTAAAAAATGCCTGTTACAACTGGGAAAATACTTAGCTTTGCCTTTCCAGGATTTGTGAAAACAAGATTATTTGGCATAAACTGATTTAGGTAAAAATCCAGCACAATTTTTATATGATATCTGGGTCCAAATTCAAGCCCTGCATTGTTTTCTGAATTAAAGTATTTAGTAGGATGAACACTGGGATTTCAAATGCTGTGCTCTTTACAGTTAAAGAAAAAGTTGCAAAATGAAACACCCATTTGCTATTTGACATAACTCAAAACTGTGTAATGGCCATGAGAAAGACAGTTGCAACATTTACAAAATAACCTATGACACAAAGCAAAAACTGTGCAAGGAGATCCTGTTCTCAACATGCTTCAGACCCATTTTTGCAGATAACAGAATTGCAAGTACTTAGACATGGATTAAAATTAAATTATCAAGAATTTTGAAGTCTGATATTGATGAAGAATTATCCATTTAATTAGTTGGGCATTTCTTTAACACATACTGTGCACAGGTATTTAAAATATATATGTATTTTTTAAGATTTTCTTCAGAAACTCTTTTGTTCATTTAAGCAATAACCTTAAAAACAGAATTTTCTTGGCCCTTCCTGCAGAAACTGACACAAAAATACATCAGAATTGCAGAGGTTTTTGAAATGTCATAAAGTTCCTTTTATATTTGATAGAAAGAGTCCCTTTAATTGTTCTTTGATATTTTTTACTCCATAGACTTCTAGCTTGTGTTTGATTATTTTGAGAGGCCTCTCAGCCCCTGACTATTTATGTATTTTCAGCTTCTTGCTTTTTCTGTGTACTGAACACAGTTTTATTTTTCAGCTTGATTGCATTTGCCTATTTTCCCTTTAATACTCACTTTGATTATATTCTGAATGCAGGTTTTCTAGGTATCTCCCCAACATCACTTAGAACACAAGGTCACATGTTGCCCAGGTACCAGCAAACCCTGTTGGGCACAGCAGCATTTACCAAAGGGAGGGTTCTCTAAAACTCCTTCTGCCCTGGGAATAATCTCACAGAAGAGCTATAAAGATACTATATTTTGGAAACTGTTCATTTCCAAATTAAATATAGGATTGATTAAAATCCAATAGTAAAAAATTCTGGCCTTTTTTATAAGTTGTTACACCTTTTAACACACTGTCAGACATTTCTGAACTACTCTTGAAACAGATATCAACCTTCATGGATCAAATGGCAACACCTTACTAGCCTTAACTTCCAAAAGTCTTTTAAGTGTCAGCCAAGACATGTAAATGTATTCTCTTTCACCTAATCAGATACCATTTTCATCATTACTGTTCTTTCCTCCTCTTTTATTTAGCATTTCCACATGCAGAATTTGTTAACATTTAAGCAAGTTTTCACAGCTTCCCTATTTCTCCTTCCCCAAATCTACAGAAATCATCACGCAATGGCAGAGTGCTAAGCAACAGATGCTAATCCCATAGTTTAATGCACCACCGGAAAGTAATTAGATATTATGATGATAAGAGCAGTATAATAACCTATACGGAATAAAGTATTTTCGTTGTTCATTTTTATCTTCTCTCCCGATTTGGATTTCTGTGTTTTGAGGGAACTTATTTCCCAGGAGTATGTCTATAATGTACTATTTAAATGACAACATGGTTAACATGAATTCTTTTACTCTGTATAATCAAGTTTATTATACTGATAATATTATACAACTTTTAGGTATATTTAATTGCCATTCAAATACTTAACCACACAGATAGCTACTGTTTATTTTAATATAAGGTTTAATTAATCTCCTTGTTACTGCTAAAATGCTGTGTGAGAAAAAAATTACTCTATAATCCATGTCATCTGCATTTCATAATTTCTCATCACCAAAATGTTTTATTTAGATTAGACCCATCCACTTGCTCCTTCTTACTTCAGTTTGCCTTTTCCTGTTGGACTATAATCTAATCTAAGCACTTTCTTACTCCTTTTCACTGTTCTCTCTTCAAAATGTCAAATGTACTTAATCGTAAAGATTTCTATCAATTTTTAACTTCTCCTGGTATCAGCCCCTAAAGATTCCTACTTTGTAACTGGAGTACAAACATGGAAACCTCAGCAGATGTATAATAAAAAACATTTGCATCTTGCTGAATCAAGGTATCAGATAATAAAATTTGATAGTAAGTAATAATCTTTTATCTATATCCTACATGTATATTTCTATTTTTTTTACATAAATGCAATAATCTTATGTAAGTATTTTATAATTGTTTGTAAAAGAATGATTTTATTTGGTTTTATTCAGAATTGTGCTTTTCCCAGTGTAGTTTGGGGGTGGAGGGGGTGTTGGTTTTGGGGGTTTTTTTTTGCTAGAGGAATGAGCAGGATTATGAGCAGTACATTTGAAACAGATTTGGATGGAGAAACATTAGAAAATGCAATGCTCCATAAAATATATTTTGAACAGTTTAGAGATAAAATTCAATCATTTCAAGTGCATAAAAGGATATTAATCCTGCTTAAACTGCAAATGTTAACTTACCTAACTATGATGTTGCTAATGATATTTTCATAATGTTGCCATTACAACTACATGCATTACAAGTACAGGCTTATAGCCAAGCCTATTTGTTAATTTACTAAGTCTTCAAGTAACACTTCTGACCTCCACTGCCAGCAGATTTACTAACCTGATACTTTTTGTCAATGTTATGTTTTTAAACTAGAATTATTTTTATATGATTTTTTTAAATGAATGCACATGAATTGTAGCCTAGAATGACGGTTTCTGTACATGTGAATAGAATATGAAGAATAATACACAGTACTTCACAATAAAACAAATCTAAACTCTTAATTTATACTAATGAAAATAATGGGACTACTCCTATGAATAAGTACCTTCACTGGTAAAATTCAGAGGTGGTGCTCAGGCCTTGTGAAGGATGGCAGGAGAGGAGGGAACTGTTTGCTGAAGCACGTTAAACATACGGATCTTCATGTGCCTCTCTTATCCTTTGCAGCTAAGAGATGCTTATAGAGGTCATGACTTTCCTGTTACTACTCACCAAAAAGGCAAGGCTGGTATTATAACAGGAGCAGGTTTTCAAATCTTCAGTAAGAAAGATTTGGAAAAAAAATATCTAGCTGCTTCTCTATAACAAAATTTCCAAGCCTCTGCACCATCTAACCAACAGTAAGAAGAAACCAATCTGCCAAAGGCTTTCTTCAAAAAAGGGTTTTTTCAGTCATTTTTTCACATGGGGGGAAAAGAAATCATAGTACATAAGGGCACAGGTACAATGGTATTAATGGACAGCTATGATCAGAAAAACAAAATATTGACTTTCAAATGTTCAAGATTCAAGACCTGTGACTGTTTATAGACTTTGGCAATTCATCTGCTTGCTTAGTTGTCAAGTGCAGAATTCTGGCATTTAAATCCAGAAGAAATGAAGATGTTCACAAAGATGAACAGAAAGTATGCATTTGTGTGAGACAGGCAGGGGTGGGGAGTAGGAGGGTATGGTCTAACTATGCTTGACACTTTTTTTAAAATTACCGTGGCTACTTTTTTTCAATATGAAACAGCAGAGCTGAAGTTTTAAAGATGCACTGCAAGGGATTATGAGAGTATGAATTAACTCGCTGACAAAATTCCAGGGAGAAAGAAATCTACCTTTCTTGTTTAACAGTGCTATTAAAATGGTGGTTTAGGTGACTTGTGAGCTAAATATCACCACCATCAAACCCTGAGCACCTAGAATCACTACCTCCTTTCTAAAGTGAGCGACACTCTTATATGCTTATATGCGACATATCATAAGTCTGAAGTGGGAGTGCAAGTAGGACTCCATATAAGCCATTAAGCCTTTTTTGTATATACTGCTTAGTGGCAAAACATAGTAATGCTGTATGCTAGAAACAGCAAAAGCAATTCAGAATCTGCCCCACAGGAAGAAATACTTATTAAAAATATGTCTCTTTGGTACAGTTTGAAATGTATAATCTGTTTTAAAAATGTTGAGCGCAATATAAATGCAGATTGTGCAAGGTTCTACTAACCAAAAAGCCTAGTCACAGCGTTATGACAGCTTTATGACATCTAACCATCATAGCAAGTGAAAACAGGGAAGAGATGGCAGGTGGGAAGAAGTACTTGATATTCAAAGGAAAATATTAATGGATGTGTCTAAAATATAACTACCTTTTAACTTGTCATGCTTAGGAATATTTGCCTAATATTATCCTTTAAATTGCAGTGTGTACATACTAATTTTACAGTGTCACTCCCAAGAAGTCTGGCATCTGTACATTAAACAGGCCCAATCTAGCACACTTGCATCTCTCTATCACAGACATTCAAGAGCCTTAGTTGAGGAAGTGTCTCAAAAGCAAGGCAACCTAGATAGACATGAAGAAACATCAGTTTATGGAGAAAAAACTGAAAGTCCCCAATCAAATCATGTCCTAGGAAACTGTGTCCTGCAATGTTTGGGACAACAAGGAATGCTTGTTGGGACGCTCCAAGGCACCCTCCATCCTTTCTCCACACATTCTTTCTTAAGTTATTCTTCTTCCTCTGGATAATGCCTGTTATATATGTACTAGAAGTCCATACATAAATACATACATACTACGAGTCCATGAACAACCGGCAGAAGAGCTGAGAAAGGCATACAGAAAAATTTAGAAATAGGACTGAGAAGTTTAAAAACCAACAAAAAACCTCAGTGATGAAGAATTATGAAGCAAAGCATATGCTCCGTATATGTCTTAGTCCTTGGTGTTATATATTTCCTGGTGCATTTTTTACTTCTTTCATTCTGCACTCCCTACTTTTCCCTAAGAAGTATATCATTAGATACATGTGAAATGTTGGCTGTAATTTTTTTCTGTTTTAAAAAGATTATGCTTCTTAGTCAGTGGAAATAGACCAAAAAACCCACAAAGCTGTAAGTATCTGGTCTTGTTATCAATGTGAACAAAGTCTTTTGTATGAGATGGTGGCATCTTGGAATTTAGTTTGATGCCCATCTGCAGTGGAAAGCAGGAATTGCACCACAGATCCTGTGAGCCCAGGCTGACAAATACGTGATGTTTTCCTTGTGCTACATGAGACACCATTAAAGGCAACAACACCTTGCAACAGTTAAGGTTTCTATTCTGTTTACTCTTAAAAGCATGAAGAAAACATTACAACCACTGAGTCTCAAGGAGGCTAAGACAAACCTATGAGTACCCATTCAGGCACCATTATTTTCTAGGAGGCCCCTGCCACATGCAGTGTTCAGAGGGATACATGGGGAACAGATTTAGACCTGTAAATCTGCCATTTCCCAGCTTTCATATGTTTCACTTTATAACATAAGTAACTTCCTTAGAACATAATTTCTTTACAGTGTAGTTTCTATTCAAGAAGAATTAGATGTGCTTGCTAAAAAGCTTTTTCTTTTTTTTTGTTTTAAAACATCGTGAGTTAATAGGTTACAAAACTTTAGAACATATTACTGTCTTAAACCAGAATTGGCATACAAAACTCTAGAATTTAACTTCTTTAATTTATTATAGCTGCTGGTATTTCTAGTAGGGCGGTTGTAAAAAAGGTTGGAAGATATTTTAACTCATTTTTAGCAAACCTTTCCTCCTCATTCTTTCTGCAATTTTCTTCCCGATTATTTGCTTAGTTGCATTCCAGTAGATCAGAAAACAAAGTTGTCAATAATGTGTAAAAACTATCCCCTGAGAGGGTTTGAAAAATGAAACTGTGGAGAAATCACAAGATAACTGTAGAACAGCTGTTCATTTTTGCTATATATTAGGAAAATTAAGCAAATAATTTCAGACAGAAAAGATGCAGTAGTAAAAATAGCTTCCTGAAGATACCAGTTCAAACTATGAGATAATACTGCTAGTATATTTAGATGAAACTTCCCTTCAATGTTCCAGGAAAAACTACTTAAAACTAAGCCTTTGGACATATGACAGTTTTTAAGATACTGTAAAACATGAAGCAAGTTAGTATCTCATCTCATCCAGTTATTCATTTTGAGAAAATGCCAAAGCCACAATCCTTATAGTTCTACCGTTCCAAGTTGAGGCTTGTACTTCACAGCTCCTGTAACTTCTGACATACTACTGTCTGGAGGTACTTGAGAAAAAAATATTTTACATATGCTATCCTATTCTTACATGTCTGACCAATTTTTAAAACTAAATTTGAAGCTCTACAGAATCAAACTGGTGAGATGTTTCTTCTGAAATACTCACATAGACTACTTCATATGACCAATAATTTATGTTTCATTTGACATTTCCTTATGGAAACAAGAAAATATAGAATGAAGAACAAAGATATAATAGGCAATTGCCTTAAATACTTGCTTTAAAATGGTTTAAATTTAGAATAATTAGATATGAAACTATTTTTTCAGGCTTCCTTCTCTTTGTAGTAACAACTGTAAAAATACTGCATAAATTACGAGATTTAAGGAAGAAAAAAAAACTTGGTTCTTACTTTTGAGTCTTGGATATTCTTGCTTTCATAAACACTGTAGAAATACCCAAGAGTCTGAAGTTAGAACAAGTCTTTGAAAATGTCCTCTGTAACTACTAAGGCCAAAGTTAAAGAGAGCGTGAAAGGAGGAGTTCTTTCATACTCATATCCAACAGCTGAAGCATTAACAAAATTAGCAAACTTTGCAAGATGGATGGCAGGAGAAAAGAGTTGCCAAGTTTGCTGAGAGCCTGACCTTGCAAGTGGCCCTCTGTGCTTGTACGAAGATCTGTCAAAATCTGTCTTGTCTGAAAACAAGGGCTTTCTCTGTCTGGATGTAGCTCCAAGATGGAGCCTATATATGTATATGCTAACAACTTAGTATGTGAACTCTGCACAAAGAGTACTAAAAATATTTTAATTGGTTAGTTAGCTTGAGGCTCTGCATGGTTAGACTTTCCTAGGTCTACAGACACAGCACAAAAAGAGACACTGTGTATTCCACACACATTAGAACCTATTGTTCCAAGGCTTGCATTTAATTTCAAAAGATTACAAAAAATCTTGTTTTCCTTTAAGAAAGAGAAAAAGAATGCTTAGTGGCAGGGCTACTTGAAGGGAGACAGGGTTTTGGATACTGACTTCTTGAATATAAACAGTTGGCCAGGACCACAGTCCCAATCCGCTAATGAAGGCTGGATTTCCCTTCTCTAATCAGCTCTATCGATGACTGTAGCATACACTGCTTTTATTCTTCAGGGGCAGCTCCTCTCCCTACCCAGGTGAGATCTGCATAGGAAGGGCTTGATCCACCATTACTAAAGTTGTGTTTTAACTGTGTGGGCACAGCATCTGACCCAGCATGCACAAAATGTGTGACCTAAGTGAGGGAGAATTTCTGATGATAACTTCCTGCTGGGAAAAGGCAGATACATGTGCTATCACCCTGAAGAAAGTCAGTTCAGAGTAGCAAAAACCTTGGAGAGATTTGCCATCCAAGTCACCCACAGGATTTAGCATAGATGGCCAGTAGCTATTACTGCATAAGAAGGGAAAATGGGAGTGAATTTGGGACTAGTTAAATAAAAATATCACAAATGAAAATTTATAGACAAAGTTAACAGGAGTTCTGAGGGCTTCTGTTACTAGCATAAACTGAAAAGAAATACCCTTTTAGCAAACCTAAATGCCATGTCAGTTACAGTGAGATCCACAAGCAATCTTTTTATTATTACTTGTACTAAACTCCTTTATATTCTTGCACACCCAAGCTGAAAAAAGAAACAACCCTTGTAACAAATAGCTTCATTGAAAGCCTCTCTCAAAATGTACACATTCATATATTTTTGTCATCGATTAAAACAAAGGGCCCAGAAAAGCAATTATGTACTGCTGGGCATTATGAGAAATATCTCTGAATTAAATTATTTTCAATAGTGAAAACTATTAGCACATGAATGAAATTGCATTATTTTAATAACAATAGTGCTTTTTAAAGGACATTTTGCACTCACCCAGAGATACATGGCATTCTGAGTATGGATGCATGCAAAACCCAAAACTTAGTCAAGAATCTGCTTTTGTTTTTCTTCTGGTTGTTAATTATTCAAGGGCAAACTGAAACAATTTCATCTGTATTGATTCCGTACAAAACTCACCCCTGTGCACAGAAACCGGCACAGAGTTTTATGACATACAAGACTTAAAAATAACAACAATATAGGAACTGCCACATGGGATGAAGCTTAAGGCCAGTATGTCCAGTACTGAGTCTCTGAGAGAGGCAGGGCCAAGTGTTTCAGAGGAGGTTTAAGTGAAACACAATTAATAGACAGTCATTGGTTTATGTTATTCTAGCTTGTATACCTTTTGGTTTATAGTTGGTTTGTGAACAGATCTCTGTATGTATCTGAAACCTGAGCAGAGTGTGACGAGCTGAATCCCATGGTTTTGTTCAAGCATAACACTGGCAACCAGATTTCCGTGTGAAAACTGTGAATCCAATTTTCACTCCCAATGGCTGTTCCTTATAATGTGCTCTGTGTCTGCCAGTAACTTGATGTGCTAGAATAGTCCTAACTTGCTAAAATTTCTGAACATTTCAAAGAGGCTCAAGCACTGTTTGAGTACAAAAAACTTCTGAATGAATTTTCATGCCAGTTACCAGAGCTCTTCTGGCATATACTTTTAGGACTTTTTTCCTCCAAAATGGCTATTTAGAGGTTTCAATATTTCATATACACCCCAAATTCACTCCCTGTAATGAAAATAAAAGGTGCTACTCATAGCTCAAAAGTGCATGAAATGTAGATTAAAAATGAAAGAATTAAAAATTATCATTTTCATGTTACATTTTTTACACCCATATAGAAAATCTGGTCCACAATCTGTGTAATGTAAAAAAATCGTATACTAATAATACACCCAGATTTTAGCAGGCTTTCAATGCCTCTGAGAACACCAATAGGCTTGCAAACTTTAAAATACAGCTTTTTGTCAGGGAGCTAATTATTGTAAGAAATGTTGCTGACCCTATCTACAGAAAATTCCATTATTGCACAGTATTGCAATAGCAACCCAATGCCTCAGTCACTAGGCAATCATTCAGGCTTACAGCATCCTACTCCGCAAATACCAACAGAACAGGGGGCTCATCAAAAACATGACTAATCTTGAAAATACTTTGATTCATATTTTAAGTCAATAGAGAGATGTGAAAGGTGACAAAGCAGCTTTCATTTCATTCCATGTAGAAAAGATCAGCACCATCCTCCATGTGGAGCTGATCATCACCTGTATTCAGCCAAACCCCTTACCTCATCACAGACATGTTCATAAGCCAGGATCCAATTAATTAATGGAAATGTGCAGAATACATACAAAGACTTATTCTGTCCAGGGAGCAGAAGTATCTACTGTAGCTCATTTTTCCTACTTCATGAAGGCTACAATCATCACCATTAAGGACAAAAAAGCCAAGAAATGAAGCCAGTAAGGAGACCAAACAGTTTGTAACTATGAAGCTTCTTTGAGTGGTCTAATCTCTGCCTTTGCACTGGTTTTCTTAAAAAATGTCATTGACTGACAGACATATTTTATCCAGAAACATAGAATAGGCAATCTTTGGGAGTGGGAGAATATGGAAGGTATAGGGAAGAGGTGGGAGAAAATAGTTTATTCACTAAAAATGCAGTTTAGATGATCTGGATGAATTTTACTTCATTCTCTTAATAAAATAAAATTATTTGTTCTGTTAAAGATAAGTTTGGAGAAATCTTCCTAAATGGTATTGATTTTTGTTTCAGAAAAATGATTAATGATACTTAAAGAAGAAAAGACTGTTAAAAAATGAAATTAAATTTGTTATTTGGCTCACAACGATTTCTTTTCTCAGATTTCTCATACTGATGAATTGACCAATTTTTATTCCAACTCAATCTAAGCATTACAATTTCATTACAATTTATATATGAAAGGCAAATGACATGACAAGCTGTTCAGGAGACACCTTGATGTTAGAAGAAGAATAATAGAGATTGTCAACAGCTATCTTTTGGCTAGAGCTGTTAAAATTATAGTGTTAGCAGATATATTTATTGTTGATAATTATATCTTGCAATATTTTGAACAAAATACCTTAAAAAAACTTTCAAGCCTGAGTAATGAACCTTGGAGGAATGACTAATTTGGACATGACAAAGATCCAGAAAAAGAGGGCCCAGATTTGAAGGAAAAAAAAAAAAAAAAAAAAAAAAGCAAATTTTGTTCCTTAATCATCTGTCCCTTGTCACTAATCTTTTAATATTAAATGCTTTTGAAAAGTCCTCAGGATGAATATTTGAAATCACTAGGTGTTTTTTAATCCAAGATTTCCCTCCCTGCTTGCAAGACTGATTGCAGACTAAATTGCAAACAAAATCCAGGAGTATCAAACTAGGGGAAAACAAAAGACAGCACTAGCTGAAGTCTACATCTGTTTTTTAAAGGAAATAAAGGTATTAAGAATAGTGGGTTTGAAATTAATTTTCAGGAGAAGATCCAAAGGGATGAAATTTCTCCTTGGTGAACTGAGATTGAGAAAGCTTTCTAGGTGTTGGCAGCACCACATGAAAACCCAATGATAAGAAGTTAGAATGATGAGAAGATTATAAGAGACCACCTCATCTAAAATCAAGGTGAGGTTAACTGTACTGATAAAATGTAAGAACTATGGAACATTTCAACATGAAACAAGAGAAAGACTTACATAGGAACACCATGTTCTTATTTACTGTTTTGTCTATAATTTGTTATTTTAACCAGGGCTAACATAAGTCTATTGAAAAGCACAGGAACTTTACATCTAAGGCAAAACATATCTGTATACTGTGAACAAAATAATTCCATAGAAAATTAATTTTGTCTACCCTTTTCTCTCCCAACAAGGTATCACATCACTCTCTAAGAAGCATCAAAAAATGATCAAATTGGGTGTAGACAACGTTAAAGCTGTATTGCATGCAAATTATATTGCCCAACTCCCTCATTAAACCCCTTAACAATAACAGAGATGACCAAAAAAATTGTTAAAGAGATGGCCAAAAAAGCATTTTCTGCAAACTGTACCTACAGCATACAACAACAGGCAATCAAACTGGAATTCCACAAGTAAAGCATACAAGCCAGCCCACCAACCTATGCACAGTAAGACTGTAAATTAGTGCTTCACCTTCAATTTTTGGTACCCAGCAAACAAGATCATTAACAACAATTTCATTCATTTTGTAATTGTATTTTATTAATTTCAGATCTACAGAAATGGTGTTTATAAATTTCCAAAGCCATCTCCACTTTCCAACAGCCACTCTAGTGTTGCCGTGCCATTCCTGTGGTGTTAAAACACCATCTCTGGCATTCTCATCAGACACTCCTGTTTGCACTACTGATATCCTGGTAGGTAGAGAGAGACTGATAGCACCCAGCAAAAAAAAGCTCAACTTGTAAGGCTTTGAAAAAACAGAAATACCAACGCAAAGCATGGGGAAACTAGGACAACAAGAGAAAAGAAGGCAGAGAAAGAATAAAATTAAGCACATCTGGAAAATAAACTCCCTTTCTAATTGAAAATTATAGCACTCTGGAAATTCAACAGATTTTTTAAATTAGAAACTGACAACACCATTTTGAACATATTCATAATAGATTTTGTGAATTTTCTCCAACAACACAGAACACCAATCTCTCAGAATTAGTTGCCTAATGCCTAGAAAACATTTTTTTATGAAAAAAAATGTGATTATGCATATTGCTTACCTGGTCAGTTAAACAAAATTCACTGGCCTGAGCAGAGTGCATTGTAAAAGAAATCTGTAAAAGAAAAATAAAATATTTCATTATAATCTATTTCTCTCTTTCATATTTTTGATGACAAATTAGTAATGAGTGGTTACTATTATATAGAAATTGCAAGCAGCAAAATCATACTAAACAAAATCTTCTTAAAATCTGTTAGGTCACTGTTTTCCCAAAAGAGTCCCGCCTGTGTGGCAGGATTACATTTACAAACAGTAGTATTAAAACCAACAGATATACTATGCCATGCTATTCAAAAAGGATTAAAGGTATCTGTTATGTAACTGGTATCAACTTTTGTGTCTTTTTATTCAAATACAGATGTATAGCTGTCATTATTTCCTAAAGGATACTCAGATTTATAATATGTCCATCTGGTTAAAAAAAGCATGTATTTCTCATTAAATGTTCTTCAGGGCACTTGAATATACAGAGTTAATTTACTTTCTGTACCACTCACATAAACACAGTATGAAAAGAACATTATTAAGACTGTAATGTGATTAATATAAATATCAGAAAGTGACAAATGTTAGCCTGCCCATGCAACTTTTATTTCTTCAATGAGTATGGAATATGCTACAGTTGCTAATTTCTTAGTCACATAGTATTCTTCCATGGGAAATCCTCTTCATTCCTTGTACAAACAGACATTCAAAAAGTTCAAGCACTGATATTTTGTGTTAATTTCATTGCTTAAGATGTGGAGTGGAGAGAGACATTAATGGAGTAGCTTTCAAATCCTGATAGAAAAAACACAATATCTTGCTATGGCCCATACATTCTAATCATGATCGCTTTGACTGTGTTGCAAATGCTGTGCAACTCAAGTTCAGCAAATTCTTTTGGAGGAATAACATTGTCTCAGATGAGTTCCTTGGTGCTAAGACATCAAGCTGAAAAGCAAATACTTAATTTGCGTCACAGAAGCTCAGTTTTTTTCAGAGGACTCAGCATTACACAGCACTTTATACACTGAAGGTACTGCTCACAGCGATTTCTGTTGGAGACATAAATACCAAGCATGTTGCAAATTAGGTGACAAACCGAGTTTACAGAAATGGGGAACATGCAATTGCTGACTATCACTAAAAACTTGATGCAATGCACTTCACACCTTGATGTGTGAACTCTGTGGTAAATCAGAGAACTAAATTTTATTCTCCAGGGCTTTAATCAACTTTGTCATGAGACTTTTTTTCCTTGTCCTGAGATGGTCTCAGTCACCAGATACTTTCCACTTTCTGTTTCTGAACAAGACTTTCTCTTACTACAAACCAAATTCACCCTCAGAGATGGCCCATCTGCTCACTGTCTATACTGAGTACAGTATGAAGAAGAAGTGTGTTACCAAGTAAGGAAAGATTCCCACAGCACATTTGCAGAGGATGGTTACATCAAGCTGCACAAGCCACGCTAGTACTGTTTGACTTTTTACCTCTTTACCACTTCAATAATGTTATAACATAAAGAACCAATACTTTCTTGGTAAGTAAACGTTTATTCAGGGTGTTGGAAATGCATAAAATCTTCAGAAATTCTGTTACTAAGCATGCTAGCTGCCAGCCACAACCACCAACTCCAGTGCTGGAACACATAGATGGTCCTCCTTGAGGTCAGGGAGTAACTGAGAGCATACCATCTTTTCTGCAAACTGGTAGGACAGAAGGGTCATTTGGTAGTGTTTCACTAAATACTTGTTGACACAAGGAAACTGACTAAAGAAACATAGTTTCAAGCCTGGAATCTAGAAACAAAGTCTCATAATGGGAAGTGACATACGATGTCAACAAAAGATTTTTTAAAAAGACTATGGTAGCACAGAAAGACAGTTCTATCACCTCTCTTCTATTCACCTGAGAGAGCAGTTTCTGGTATATGGAACATCATTCCATATATGAGTATTGGCCACTGCACCTTGCATTTTTCTCTAAAAGGGAAGCCAGTGACCATGATGCTGAGAATTTTGCAATGCACCAATAAACAGCAACGAGGAAGGGTACAGACAAACTGCAAACCCTGTCAGATCAGCCCGATTATCAGCAAACCCTGGAGTGTATGCTGCTAATAAAATACAGTTTCTTCTTGGTTACATTAGCATCCTTCTGATGTAGCCAGACTAGTTTATCTTAATTTAAAAATGGGGATTTGGGTTAAGCAACTTTGAACAGAAAGGGTCATATCCTCACTATTTCCTTAGTCACTTGCCTGTTTGTGACTTGAGAACTTCTATCTCATTTCAGAAAGATTTAACATGGGACTTATCTTCCGAGTTCAAACTACAGTCCTCTTACAGGGTTTGCACCACTGGCCTGATGCAACTGTGCAGGTAACTGCAGATAAAATAGTTTCCCTGATAGCAGGAATGTTTTCAGCAGTTTAACAGCAAGAGAGTTTGAGCAAATGCAAAAACAGTGAAAAGATGACTGATGATAGGATAAACTGAACAGTGGTCACTGTGCATTTGTAAGATTTGCTGTACATAATCCTTTATTCTTATGTTCTACACAGAACAGAAGTGGAATGAGTTTTACTAGGAAAAAAACCCAAACAAACAAAAAAAAAAAACAAAAAACCAAAACACAAAAAAACCAAACAACTGAAAACATAAGAAAAACCCATACTGCTATGCAATCAATTGGACAAACAGTCCAAATATGTTCAGAACAGTGAGAAATTAAGGAGAATATCTGTCTCTCCATGTTTAAGTAAAGCCATGTTTGCCTGAGAAAGACTACCACTTTGTGCACTTAAAGTCAACAGTCTAGCCAATGATTGTTCATCTACCTTTTCCTCACAGTATTGTAAGGGAACCTTTGGATTTGGACTCCAGCCACACCAGTTATGTCCCCCCATCCACAATCACTCATGGTTAGACTCAAGAACCAAGCACATCAGAAATGGTCTTGATGATTGCATTTGTTTAGCACTGGAGAGCAAACTATCCTTCCCTGTTAGACTTTTGGGTAGCCTTTCAGTAACAACATGGTAAGCATGAAAACTAGCAAGAGTAAGTGGGTTAATGACAGACCGGATGCAATTTGCTTATCTTGGCCACATCTCAAAGCTGTGATGGACACCCACCCCTGCTGATGCTGCCAGCACTCCTGCACCAGACAAAAGCTGTGAACATATGACTCCGCTCTAGGAAAAAAAGGCACATTTTGCATAAGCAGCTCCTCTTCCTTCATTAATTATGTCACAGCCTCTTTCAGAACAAAAAATATTGCTTACGTGTCCTTAGTCCACTTATCTCTGTATTGCTAAGAGAAAGTAACTTGGATTCTTTACCTTCTAGCGAATCACAAACCAGCTAACAGGCTTCATGAAGAGTCTGATGGGGGAATACAGGACTTTTTAACCTGTGATAAAGTCCAACCAGGAAAGGAAGCAAGTTTTCCTTCTAGTTTGTAGTCTGCAGACACAGTCACCAACTTCTTATTTTCAAACCTAGCACATATTATATGATGTAAAAAGCATCAAGGTACCAAGACAATTATCTTGCAACTCTAAGACACAATTTTTACAGTCACTTTTCAGAGGAGAACAGTGTTTTTATTCTCTTTTTAAACTTTAAACATTTAATAGTAGTCCTATTTTATGCGTATTAATTTTAAGTCACTTACAACGAGATTTGCAAAGGTATTGATTTCAATGGGAGTTAAGGGCTAAATATCTTTATATGGAGCCACAGCCTTCATCCTATTAAATCTCTACTTTTATTGCCTGCACACAAATCATTAGAAAGCGGGCATTATTCAAGAAAGAACTCAATAGCAAGAGAAAAGCCCAATTAACAAGGAATTCAATGCAATCATGGAAGTTCGGAAGTTGCCTGGGGTTGTGTTTGCCTGCAAAGAATTGGGGAAAGGTGAAAAGGGAAGAGTTTGTTTCATCCCCATTTCCAAAGTATTATTTTCACTTCAGCTCTACATTATTAATTTTTAAAACCTGAAGTATTAGGACTTCTACAAAGTCACAGGTGAGGAACAAAGATGCCATTAACTGGGTTTCTGGGGGACCTTTATTTTGCAACACTAGCATCAGTGCTGGTGTTAGGCCTATCAATAGCTAAAAGCAATAGGCTGGGGTTCTTGCCTATAGCTCTTGGATATTTGTAGATAATTAAATGGGCTTTTCTGACCTTAGTCTTGTAGACACTAAAGTCAGGTCAGCACAAATAATGCTGGAATGTACATTTTAATGCCTAAACTTCTTCCCTCCAATTCCACACCCATTTCGGGGGGGGGGGGAAGAACTGAGGGTCAACAGAAATGGACACTGGCTAATTAAAGTAAGGATTTTCTTAAAGTACTAAAATCTGTTTTATTTTATTATTATAGACTCAAGTCTTTCCATAAAAAATGGCACTGTAAATCCTCCAGCTACCAATGTAAAGCCAACAGATAAAAGAAATCTATCAGTCTGTACACCTGCCGAAGGGGCACTAACAAAGTCGGGGAGACAGGGAGAATCACAGTTGAATAGCTTTGTGATAGCATCAAGGCACTTCAGGGCAGCATATATTTCATTGCACAGCATTTTTATGGCCTTTTTAAGTATGATGCTGTGATGGACTTCATACACCTTCTTACACCAGCAGAAGACTTGGCTTGTTACAAACACAATGATGAATGTGTCCAGTGAACTTTGAGAGTTGCGAATTCCTGCCTTCCAGCGTGCAACTGTTTTTACCTCTGTGTCAGCTACCCACAGCTCTCTGTCTGGGAATCAGGTTTCTGTTCTCAAGGGGGATTCAGATATATCACTCCTGTGGAGAGGAGAGATTTTATTTTCTAAGTTTTTATCCCTAACACTTTCCTAGAAAGCAACCAGTTGAGCCATACGAGTGTTCCCAGGATGACCCCAGTGCTCCTAGAACACTAATGGTTCTACTCAGCATGCAGTGACATTAGGCAGAGATACTGGTTTCTCCAACTCACACCTCCTGGGAGGGATAGCTGCCCCTACAGACACTGCCAAGACCGAAGAAAAGTTCCACAGTTTGAGAAGGACCTTAGTCTGGCTGTCCTAATTAATGCTCCTGTGTAATAGAAACATGGCTGAATAAAGTGGAGGATGCTTAGTCCTTGCAACGACTGGGGTAGGGGTGGAGCTGAACACAACCAACAGTGAGAGGAGACTCTGGCTAGGTGGTTGTGGAGATACCCCTCACTGTGGCAGCACCTGAGTGCCTAGGAGAGATCACCGCCACCCCAACACTGAAGTTCTACCTAAATGGATTCATTTTGCTCAGTGGGAAAAGCTCTGATAGACTTATTTACACTGTTTACAACAGAAGTAATGCAACAAACATGCAAGAGCTTGCACTATTCAGCAGGATGTACTCCTAGCCTCACAATAGAATGACAGCGTGTTTGTCAAACAAGACTGGTTCTGACTCCATTATGCAGCTAAAACAAAATGAAAGTTACATTACATGGCACAGAACTCAACAGTATAAAGCAATCTAAAAAAGTGTTAAATCAAAATTATTTGCATTTTTCAAAAAAATTATATATTTCAGGAGGAAGAGACTACTAATATTGGAGATGGTGAGTAATAAATACATGCATAAATAGCCAACAGAATCATCTACTTTTTATTGAAAATGTTGGCGTTCTTTGAAATTTAATGTTTAAAAAAAATTCCCTATTTTGTAATGAGTATTTCCAGCTGAACAGGGTTAATCTGAAAAGACTGAGAAGTCATATTAAATGCAAAAAAACCTGAAGAAGTTATCTACCAGTACCTCAGATACCACTAAAACTGAACTGGAGATTCTTGTGGGGAAAAAAGGTGTTCATGGTCTTTTCTGCATTTAGAGTAAGTACATAAGTACAGCTAGAACCAAACCCTCTTTCTTTCTCATGTGTTTGTGCGAGCAAACACAAACTCTTTAGAGGGATTTTCTTGATATGGATTTTTAATTTTTTTTTATAATTTTTATTTTGTGGATGCTTCTGTCTCAGAAACATAACACAGAAAAAGAAACAAACACTTTATTAAATTAATTGAACTTCTTCAAGGTTCTTGCAAATGTTGACTGATTTGGGGGTGAGAACTTAACACTTCTTTCCCCAGCGAGATCTATTTTGTAAGGCTTCAAGTTCAGTTCAGTTCTCAACTGAGGGGTGAAAGGGGTGAAATTAGACTCAAATATTGGCTCTGCTAATTGCAGTCAGATTCCTACAACAATGTGCAACCAATGATCAATTTATCAAAACAAAGCTTACATAACTATTTTCATTTTGTTAGTAGTAGTTTCACTCACTGCTAAAAGAGGGACAAAGTCTTTTAAGTAAAAGTCTTTTTTCTCCTAAAGTACTTAAAACAGGATTAATTTTTTATACTTACTAGGGGCTGGATTGCACTGTAAGCCCATTACAGCAGAAAATGAGAGAAGTAAAATCTCCATGGTATCTGGAGGAGGATCAGAAGGTACATCCACAACCCCCACACAGCCACCATCTCCTGCAGCTCACTCCCCATGATAGCTACTTTGTGGGGCACTTTGAGCAGATCTACAGCCAGGTGACCAACCCCGGAGTCACCCAAGAAGCCTCTTTATTCCCCTTCAATAGCCAAACAGCAGATTTCTGCTTTCCATTGCCCCCTGCAGTTTTGCTGCCAAGGTCCAAAGTGTGTCCCTGTTGAGACATCCACATCCAAAAACCTCACAATAGGCAAAGACATCCTACATACCTCTGCCAGACTCACACTTAAGGACAAGTAGAACATGATGCTTCACCTTCTGTTTTGCTGAGTGATTGTGAATGCTGTTTCTTGTAAAAAACTTAAGATGACACTCGCCCCTGTTATGAGCTGTCTTATATGCCTTCTTGTATACATTCAAACTCAGTGATATGGTACTCTTACAATCCATGCAGCATAAAGCTGAATGCACTGTTGAATACAAAATACTACACAGGAGTAGTAGCTCACAAACTGATCTTAGATACCTCACTATAGGTGCAGAGCTACCCATTAAATCATAAAACAGAAAAAAACCCTACATCCCGCTCAGCCCTGCCTCATTACATTACTATTGCTTTTTGATTGAAAAAAAAAACCAAAACAACCCACAGTAAGCATCAAACTAGTTATTTATCTAGTAGAATAACTTGTTTAAGATTTTTGGCACTATTTCAGTTAAGCTTTGTAATTTGTCTCGCAACATTTTTTAATATACCACATGAATAGAAAACTGCATTTCAAAGAACTGCAAAGCCACAAGTTACATAACAATGGCTCCAAAGTGGAATCCATTTTAACTCATAATAGGTATAATTAGCCCAACAGAAATTAATCATGTTATATTTCAGTGCATCTTTAAAATGTTCCAGATGCTTTATGCTTTCAATACTTCATTTGTATTTACTTAAATTCTTATTAAACAAGGTTTGTACAGGAACAGTACATAGACCCAAAAGCTGAACACCAGATGGCTCTTTTTTTTTTTTCTGGTGTGACTAAACAGGAGAAAATTGTATTCTGTTTGCTACATGCCCCCTCAAACAAACCAAACAAAAACCTCAGCTAGCAAAGCTATCTAAATATAGTGCTATACAGGAGGTGAGATGGGATGAGATGAGATGACATGTCACTCTGTTCTTTGGTGTTTTCCTATGAAACTGCATGGTCTTGGCAAAGTAAAGAAAATAAAAGCACAAAACAAAGTAAAAACTCTAATCCCTGAGATTCTCAAAGATAGTCTTCTATGAATATTTCATCATCCAAATCCAGTCTGAAACTCTCTGTGCTTACACTTTGTCCTAAAGATTATTCTTTTACTTAAATTTTTGGTATATGTTCCTAGATAAATTCCAGTTCATCCTTCCCAGTACAGCTTCAGTATTCCCACTGCTTTCCATTTTGTTGGCTGTCTCATCCCTAAGTATCTTTCCACGTAAGTCACATCTCCCACCCATAACTATTTTTACATCAGGAACCTGTTGCCTACATGGCCAAACTCTTACCTACAATGCACTTTTCACTATCATGACTAAGAAAAAGCAGTGGTTTCATTGTCCATTTGAGAGCCTGGCTCACTGCATGCAGCCAGCCTGATGTCTCCTCCTGGAGCCTGATGCAGACAACTGAAGCTAGTGGAATATACAGCACCACTGTGACCTCTGTCTTTAACCTTGAAAAAGCTATGTTATCTCTTTAACACCCTTCTTTTCTCTGGTAACACAGACAGATTCCTTCCAGAGGTTCTTCAGCTGGAGAGAAGTATTTCAATAATTATTCCTCTGACTATGCTAATACAGGAATCTTCCCATACAAAATGTTTTTCTTAGCTGCAAACTATCACTTCTGTGATCTCCTCTGTCTGCACAAATTCATCCACAACACTAGTCTTTCACTAGTTAAATACAGTAAATTGACAACTCTATTCCTGTAGCCACTACTCTCAGTCTCCCCCACTTCTCCAACATATTCTCCCTCTCCTTTTCCAACTCCCCAGTTATGTCTGGAGCTATATAATCTATGAAGAGAAAAATGCTCTGTTGTAATTTCCTATTGCCTCATTTTTCCTTCATATTTTGTTCTTGTCCCTGTATGTCTGACCTCCATGAAGAAGTCTCAGTTCTAGAAATATTGCCTCTTACGAAGTACTTGCTTGTGTTGCTCCTCCACTGCCTCCTCTCTCAATGGAGAATTTGATAAGGCAGCTTTCTCTTGTTCCCTGGCATCTCCTTGGACCAAGCATTTCGATTGCTTTCTACTTAGGTCATGTCCAGCCACAGCACAAAGAACTGTCTTCCACCAAGAAGTGTCTCTTGTTTCTGACACAAGTGCAGTTCTGTACACTGCTGATCTTTCCGTCCTCTTAGGTGCATTGGTTCCTGTGTCTTCCCAGCTAAGTGGAGCAAGTTATTAAGAAAGTCCCTGGCGCATGGAGACTGCATAAACACATTCCAGCCTACACAGTACTTTGAGGTACTTAGACAAGCTTCATTACTGAATAATCCGAGCACTTAACAAGCTTTAGGTATTTATCCCCACAACAGCCCTGTAAGAGATCCCTATTTTACCTGACAGGGAACTGAGGTATAGGAAAACCACTTATGCTACTTAACTGTGGGATGTCTGTGATAACTCAGGAACCAAAACTAAGTCTCTGATAATCCAGACTAAAATGTTAATCTACAGACTATTCCTCCCACCTCCTAAATGATAAGAGTTCAGCAAATCTTATGTATGTATTTTTTTCCCCTGCTGCCCTTGGAGTGATCTGTGCATAGATGAGCTATTTTGGCTGGCTTCAAGGCAAAGAAATCAGGTGTCTTTTCCTCCTCCTATACACCTTTAGCCAAAAATTATTTAGCCATTTGTATTTTGTTGTGTGCAGAACTTCTATTTTTCGTCTTTGATACAATAATAATTGATGTACATATAGCTATTACCAGATGCAGTTAAAGAAAAAACTATAGGAGAAGGGGGGGAAGAAAGGAATGCGTTATGTGTGGCTTCTGTACAGAATTCCAAAGCAACTGCGAAATCTAAGCTATTTCCAGTACCATCTTGTTTCCTCTAATTCTCAATATCTTTTGTACTGGTTATAGCTGTGTGGTTTATTTTTATGTGAAAAAGTATTATTCATTTTCTATCATCTATCTTTCCCTTTACATTTTACTTACTAAAATATTTGCATTCTACTCATCTCTCTGAACCCATATTTTTGTGTAGAAATGTGGGAGATGCTGGCCTGTCTACTGTGGATCCAGAGTATCTCAAACAGCATTTATAAAAAACCATTTTCCTGTGCTATAAAGGCATGTGCCTCAGGAAAGTATAGTCAACCACACCATACTGCTCAACACCCTTTGTCAAAGCTTTCATCAAATATGGAGAAAAAAAAATAAATCCTAAGCATTGTTCTATTCAGGACAATGAAATCCACTTTTTCCACCTTAAGACTTTACTGAAGACCAGGATTTTGCCCATGCACCAAACAATTCTAGAGCTTGTTACCTATTTTGAAGAGACAGCTCCACTATGTCATGAAGAAACACTGCCTATGCAGAGAGAGCAGCCAGAGGTAGCCACTATGACTTTGCCAGTGCAACTCCTCAGAGATAAAGTCATTACAAATTATTATCTATATCAGACAGGTAAGTCTGCTGAAGTAGGGGGGCAGGGACAGGGGAAAGAAGAGGAAAAGGTGTTGAAGAGGAACACTGTTGCAAATCATATGCCTAATGTAGACAAAAAATCATAAATAAAAATGAGTTCCAATAGACAGGTAGAACTTCGGGAACTAAAATGTTTTTGTTCTTCGTTAAACAAAATTACTGTTTCCTAGGACTAAAACTGTACAACCTCTAGATCCACGTTTCTGTGAATTTCAAAACAAACCAAATATTCCTTCCAAATAGCAGCAAATTTACTAAACAGGCTGTCTGCTTGAAACTGAATACTTTCCACACCCCATGAATTGATAAAGTCATCCTAAGTCTATTTATATTCTTTAAATTTCTCAAGGGAAGATGGAAAGAACACCTGATGATGCAAAGTCCATTTAAACAACTTAGACTGCACCTATGTTACTTGTTTGGTCCTTTCCCTATGACAAAGTATAGTTTGTGCACAGGTGGAAATCTGAACATCTGTTATCTAGTTCACTTTATCATTTATAAACTACTAAACAATGTCAAGAATGTTGAGAATAGCATCTTAAAATTAAGTCACAGGAATGGGAAGAAATGGCCAATTGTGTTCCTGGGAAGAAATAGCCAATTGTGTTCCTAATTCATTTAATATGATGATGAAACTATGTTTGTATAAATGTATAAATATTACTGTAGTGATCAAGTAAAAGCAAGTTTTGATATTGATTAACTTCTGTAAATCTTATAACAGCAAATCCTCTACATGAGAAGTTATAGGAGCACTAGGGCTACACTGAGTTAGCGCAGTGCTATAATGTTACATGCTATAATGTACATGCTATAATGTTACAATGTATAGGCAACTCCATTCTACCAATACATATTATCCTGGTTGCCAGGCTCGCATTAGAGCCACAGTGTCCATTTATGTGTAAGAGTACATCTAGATGAAATTACCCCAACTTATGGACATGTCCCAAGCTGGAACTTTTAAACTGGGCCAGACAGAATTAAAATGGGGGGGGGACGGGGGACAGGGGGGGACATGACATTCAAAACATGGCATGATGTTAAACCATAACAAGGCCATGAATGAGCGTATGGCATTCACAAGTACCAACACGCTAACATTTAGCTTGATATATCTTACAGATGGCAGTATTTTGCCACAGCAGGGAGAAGATCTTGGCAGGGAAGCACAGAAAATAATAAACACTGAAGTTTTTAGAACTGGATTTTCAGAAACTGGCCTCCATATTTGTGACATCTGAAGCTAGTCTGGAAATAAAGCCTTTAATTTCCTCTGTAGCTGTTGCCAAGAACGCAAAGAAACTTCGAAAGGAGGAGGAGAGGATGAACGAAGTGAGTGGTGGAAGGTAAGGATTCTCAGCAGCAGCAGGATGCTGAGGTGTCCTCCCACGGCAGTGGAGAAAAAACTGAAGATGTGTTTCCTTCTGCAAGGTCAAAATCTCAGGCTACCAAAAGTAAAGCTTAACTACCAAAAAACCCCATTACCCAACACATTTGTGGAGGATAACACTCTAGGGTACTCAACCTTGCAACATCCACAAAGGCCTTCTAGCAGTAGAGCTTGCTTCTTTGTGAGTTAGCATTAGCTTTCCCAGATTCTGTCTACCTACAAAACCATCTTAACATAGCCAAGGAAAAGAAAAATTTGGCTGACTAAAAACTAGCACCAATAAAAAGCTGGATCTCAGTTAGTAGAAACCTTGCCTTGCTCCAGTACAGCCTAAATGTCACTCAGGGCTGCACAAAGAACTGTCTTCTGCAACTCCATCCCGGCTCCACTGGGAATGTGGGACTGCAGGGGCAAGGCCGGAGCCATGGGGCTGCCAGGCTGGTGCGGTGCCCTTCCTCTCCAACCAGCCCCTTTCCACAGCCCCCAGCAAGGTGAGCTGGGCCAGGCTGGGAACAGTGACCAGAGGTGGCAATGGCCACTGCAGTTGCCATTGGGCCTGGTTGGGAAGGCAGCCCCCGAGATGGGATGGGACAGGGTTGGGGCTGGGGTGGTGCCTGGCTCAGCAGGGCCCAGGGCTGGGCAGGGGTGTGGTGTGTTTGGGCCAGGGCTGAAATACAGCTTTGAAGAGGAGGATGAGCCCTGCTAAGGTTTCTCACAGCCCTCTTCAAGACTGGACACCCATGCCCTGAGCCAAGGCAGCCAAATATCAGGTGGAGGTGGGGAAGGGATGTGCTCAGGGTCCTGGCACGTATGATTTGTACTCATAGATACGTATGCACCACATTCTACCACTCTTCTGAGCATGCAGGCAGCAAATAAACACAGTGCTGGCTTCATTGCCTCCATGCCCCAGCCAGCCCTGCTGAGTCCATGCGGGGCAGTGGTGGTTCACTCTCCTCTTCTAGCAGGAGGATTTACTCATAACAGATTCCCACTCTTCATGGAAAAGAGGAGCCAGAAGGGATGGTGAGTCACTACTGCCTTCCCACAGTGCCCCTCCAGCCACACCATTGTGCCTCCTCCTCCACACCGGAGAACTAGTAAAATCCCACATGATACCTGAGAGATTTCCACTTCACAGTCTCTTACTAAAAGCAACATCTACCATCTAGAAGAAGGAGAGCAACTGCGCGCAGGCTGCCTTACAGTTTGATGTGCAAGACTCCTAGCAAACATATGAACCAGGCCTCCGGACTTCTGTGGTCTTCATAGCAGTGCTTCTCGATCTACTGACTAAAAGCTGCTGGTAGCCTGTAAGATATTACAATATAATCTCCAAAAATATTGTAGGATTTAAAAACTGAGAAAGAAGACAACATACGCGCATCCCTGCACATGCAAGCAAGTACACAAACAAGTGGGGAAAACAAACCTCATAAAAGAGCATCCAACGTTTTGCTTCATTTTTGTCTTTTGGTAAATGAAAACCACTGCACTATCACTGAAGAGGAAGGTCTTTGGCTTGTGTTCTCCGAAAGGTTCAGTAGTCCTTTGATTAAATAGGATTGGGAATCACTACTATAAAGCACCTAACACTGTAGCAGCTGAGATCCTCCTGAGTAAATTAGATCCACACTATACAGCACTGACTCAACTGAAAGGAGCTATTTGCTCTTCAATCCATTCATTAATGTTTAAAAAAAAAATATTGAGAGACTGAAAGAATGTTTTATAACAATCATCCTGCTGCTGGTAGTGGAAATACTTTATCAAGAAATGCTCTGGAAGATGTGTTGGGAGTTAGTCTTTCATATGAGATACTCATTTACTGAGGATACTACTTTAGAAAGCCAGCTTGTCATATTGCAGCATTTTTTGTTTCATTTCCTTGACCATTTTATGTTTAAATAAAGCTCATCAAATGATCTCCTCAGCTCCTAGAGTTTGATATCTTTATTTTACTTTTTTAACTTTTTATTCAGTTTCCCAGCTCCTGAAATAATAAGCATTACTGTTATCATAAGCGAGCTTATCAGTCTGCTACCATGCATAAGCAATTTAGTCCCACTTTCCTTGTGACATTTTCCAGGTTAAGGAAGAAAGCTAAAGCTTATACTAAAGTCATAAACCAATGGATTTTGTATCCTGAATTTTTCTTCCTCAAGAGCTCTTCCCAACTGCCATTAGACATACCTTTATCTTCCAGCCTGCAAGTGCTTCCAAGCAAGCCCTGCCTGAATCCTGCCCATGAGGCAAATGAGCAAAGTGACCATGAGCAGGGTGGTACACATCACCCAGTAGGAAAGCTGCTACTTTTTTTGCAACACAATGTCAAAGTCTACCTTAAAAAACTGCCCAAAGCTCATCAGAGATGGCTAAAATTCCAATACTTTCTCCAGTGAATTTCTCAATAGCTTTTTCCTTAATCTGCACTAGATGAGAGCTTTTTAAAAAATGAGCAAGCATGACTCATTTTTATGACCAATGCACCATTCGCAAAATGCTTTCCAACCAGATTGCAGTTCAAATAAGACATGTGTATTGTTGCAAAACAAAATATGCTGGCTGAACAGAATGTATTCATCTATATTAGTTTTTCTTTCTAAATCCAGCACACTGGGAGCTAAATTAATCTGCTGAGTGCTAAATTCATCTACTGAGAGCTACTGTAGATTCAGGGAAATGTTTTGAGTGCTGTAGCAAACAAGTCTCACTCACTCAGGAGCCCTCTGTGGGCTGTTGGTGTTTTAACCATTTTGTCTGCTTTCAAGCAAGCAAGCAGATGATAGATGAGGAAAACGCTCATTGATTTGCAGTGGCAGCACTACAGCCAATCAGCCCTAGAACGAAGCACAATCACGAATCTCTCCAACTATGCATATTTATATGCAGCTGTCGTACCTCCAAGTCTCCAGTGAATACAAAGTGCTTGTGTGGCCACCAAGATGCACAATGCTATCCTGCAGCCTGCTCTCACTTAACTACGGTAGGGGAAGATGGAATATACAGAAACACATTTCATTTTCCCTAGCTAGGCTACCCCAGTAAAGTACATGTCTAATACGAGTATACTATACTCCCATAAATTCTTAATCCAGAGGCACTTTTAAAGGGCTAAATCTTTTAAAGGAAACAAATATCCTGAAAGAATGTATTTTCAGTAGGGTAGTCTGAGCTACAACACTACAGTAACACAGACAAGCTGTCTTGCCAAAAGCGTCAAAAAGCCCTGTGGTATTGAGGAAAGGCTGAGAGAAAGAACCTTCCCTTGTGCTAGCTACAGTGGTGATTCATGGGCAGCACACAGGGGCATAAGATGTATCTTGCGAATGTAACTCCTCAACTCAGAAATGGGTGATGGGGGTTAGGAAGAGTGACATGGGGTTATCCTCTTGGTTTAGCAAACTTTAAGAGTTGAAAACATACCAAAAAAGGGAGAAGCCTGTGTTGCTGAAAGAGAGAGGTACTAGTAGAAACACGGATAGAGAAATGGCTCTGTGAAAAAGAAAAACCAGAGATCTGGCACTTGGCAGACGGCTACTGAAGTAAATGCACTAAGGATTCAGGGGTTCTGGCTAGTCTGTTTAATAGTCAAGCCATTAGGTGTCTACTGAACTAGAATGACATTTTAAGTTGTTTCTTAGAGTGTACTGGCCTGATTTCACACAAAGCTTCTGCAGACTTGTATCAAAAGAAAGCCAGTGCTGGAACACAAATGGTGCAACATCTAAAAGGAGTTGAAATGAAGCCTACAGCCTCCATATACAGGTGAGTGTGGCTGCCTCTGGTCAGGCTCCCCACAGCTGGGCTCACTGGCACATCCCCTTGAGGGATGTCCATCCTAGGAACTCCCTTGGATTACTAAGTTACACAGAAAACTTATACTCCTAAGTTAAGTTGGACCTTGCTGCTCAGGCAAAGTCACACTTGAAAACAAGGGTGCACACAAAAGGTTGAGATCTAAAATCATTAAAATTCAAAACCATAAATAAAAATCATATTTATGTATATACTTAAAACATCTTCACTGAGTTGCTGGAAGTATTTGCATTTGCTACTCCCTTGCAAGCAAGCCATACTAAGACATAAAGAAGGGAAAAAAACCCCACAGGATAGAGTATTTTCACATCTGGTATTTACAACTGAAAAAGACTACAATCAGGTTTTATTTATTGTGGCAATCACATGTAAACTTAACTCCTACTATGAAATTATTCTCATATTTTCAAAGAACAATAGAAAAAGACTTCCACTAAATGCCAGAAAGAAATCTCCTACATAGTATATATATGCTAAATAAAACTGCTAATCTGAGAAAGATTGTTACAGAAATCTACATCATTATAAGATCAAACTCCAAGTGGTATTGTGATGAAAATGATGAAAATCTTATATGGATCAGGAAATGAAGAAAATGGACCTATTTTATCTTCAAGTTTATTACTGAAAATGGGTTTTATGATTTGCTGTGCATAGTTAAAGTGCTAGCCAGACAAATTACAGCTGCTCTTTTAACCTGAACATAAGATGGCACAGTTCCAGCCAATCTGAAGTATGGTTTCTAGGCAGGATGTCAAATCTCAGCCCCCTGGGTTCCAGAATGATGGATTGAACCTTGAAAGTTGCAGCAGAGCAGCATATGTGATTTCTGTACTGTATTTTGATCACTCATGAATATATTAAAGCATGTCCATGCATGTTATTCAAAGTTTTGGTTTATTGTTTTAAAGTATCATTCAGAGAAAAAAAAAAGTAATTTTTTCCAAAGGTAAACAAACAAATACTAAAAATGCCATGCTAATTTAAAGGTAAAAGAACTGCTCATAAATTTGTTTTTTCTTTGTTTCCTGAAGAGAACATTAGGTAATGAAGCAGCCAAAAGGGCACCATTTTAGAAGCCAGATCTCCTCACACAACTATTGGCATATACTGCCTACAAATTAAAAAGAAAAAAAAAAGAAGCTGTACTTTTTGCATTATCAACTACTGCAAGTACCTAACAACAATTAATCTTTTTTAAAACAGTTTTTGGCATGCAAATACACTGTCTAAATGTTAGACATCAGCCACACTTCTCCCTCCACCTGCTCATTCTGATGCTCCAAATGTTGCCACACCACCACTTCCTTAATTTATTTCTGTCCCTTTTACTTTCAAGAACTGTTTCCCTACAAAATCATAATTAAAACAAGGAAAGACATCCCCTAAAATCTCCCTTAGGAAGGTGGGGGACGGTGGAGGATACTAACATCATACATGGAGACTATTGTGAAGTTTACCCTGATTGCGTGCTTGAAGAGAGGCTCCCTGGACAGGCAACATCTCCTGCTGTGTGCTGCATAGCACCTAGCAGAGTGAGGGGCTCTGGGCTCAGCCTGTGACTACCATCACAGTACAAGAAATAAATATGTTGGAAACATCACCACATTTTACGTTAAACCCCACTGAAGCCTTTAGCTGACTAAGATGCATGTAAATATGCATTGTAGAGTTTTCAGAATCAGAGGCAGAGCAAAATTCCTAAAAGACTGGGGCAGCTTCAAGGGGAGCACACACTGTTAGTAGAAGTAAAGACAAAAACAAAGAGTGGAAAGTCAACATTCAGTAATCTTATGAATGATTTGCGCAACTCAGCATTTTAAAATTTACATATTTTACTCAGCATTCTAATTTACATATTTTTCAGCTAGTCAATGTCTGCCTCCAGGACGTGTTTTTTCAACATGGTATTAACATTGTGAATTTTCTGCTTTTTCAAATTCTGTAGTTCTACCATTCAGAATCCTCTGGTTTATGTTGACAATAAAAAAAACAACTTTGATTTTTCATTTAGTAATACAGTTACCAACTTCTAGCTTAAGAATGGTTTTAAATACTACCCTAAATACATATTATCTATATATTTTACATCATGGAAATGCAAATAATACAGTTTCAGAATCTGGTTAATTTGTGTTTCTGTAAGATTATTAGTTCAAAATAACCCATAGTTTTTAAAATTCCTACATTGGCCAAGACATATTATAGACTCACACAGAAGGCTGAGGCAGGAAGGCACCTCTGGAGATTGCCTGGGCCAACTCTGCTTGGAGCAGGGTCAGCCAGAGCAGGCTGCTCAGGGCCGTGTCCTATTGGGTTTTAAATATCTCCAAGGATGGGGACTCCACAGCCTCTCTGAGCATCCTGTTCCAGTGTTGACCACCCCCACAGTAAAAAGTTGTGGGGTTTAAAATTATTTTTAAATTGAATTGCCTCTCATCTTTCCTCTGAATACCACTGAGAAGAGTCTGGCTCCATCTTCTGTACTGCATCACACCAGCTTTCTATACACATCATCCACATAATGTGTTGTATTTAAACATAAGAAAATAAAATGGCTGAAATTCATTAGCTTACAAACATGCCTTCCCATCTTTCCAGTTAATTTTTAGCATGTAGTTGAGGGCATGACACCAAGAACAATGAAATAAGGAAACTAATCCAGATGTACTAACTTAAAGAAAAGATGGCAGAAATCCTTATTATCTTAGTGTCCTGATCTTTGCTCATAAGTATGTACAGAGAAACCAGAAACGACTGGGTGAGATTCAGCATAGATCCTCAGGGTTTAAAAATACTAGATTTTTTTTTTTTTAAAGTTTCAAAGGAAAATAAGCACTGAGATTACTTTAAAACCTAAGGCATTTCAAGTGTGAAAAGCAACCCCTTTAGTTTTTTATTTGTTCTTTAAACAATGCTGTGGACTACAAAATAGGTTTTAAAATTTTACTGCATTGAGAAGTAAAAAGTAAATAAACATTTTAAGTTTCTAACACCATCTTTGCTGCTACTGAACTTTTCATATGAAGGGCTATGAAGAAACACCTCTTAAATTGAAAGCATAATCACACTGAAGTTAAAAGGAAGTTTCAGTCAATTTCAAAATTAATTCAATAGATACTTTTAATGAAGGTGTGGAAAACTAAGATTTTTTTGAAATGTGATTGATTCTATATGCAAACAAATGGTTACCAGACAAGCTGCATCACTAAGCAGTTCACCTTTTTATTAATGTCATAAATCTACGTATGTTGCCATGATATGCAGCCCATAAATAAATCTACTAACAGAGTTAGGTAAAGCTATTAATTTAGCTATAACGTTTGGCATGAGGAGCACTATAGTTAATTGATTATAGTCTACATCAAAAATAATTTTGAATTAAATCTGTCTAATGTAAGCTGCTGCTGGCCATTAAAGTCCTTCGCTCAATGAATCACCATGAACGACCTCAACAGTTCCCCAACAATAGTATGAATTTGTCTTTTATTTATAATTGGATCATTTGGTATTTTAACTGGACAGATTTCTAGGCTTAGGAGCCTACACTTTATCATCCTTATGTTTAATTTGATGCCAATTGCTGAACATTCGTTTCTAGGTTATTTCATCCTTTGACATCTTCAAAACTGGGAGACTGAAGTCTTATTTACTAAAAGTTAAAGCAGAGAGGGCCCAGCAGCAGTAGCTCCTCAAAACTGCCTTTCCAGCACTTCTGGAAAACAAAAGCAAACAAAAGAAACAAAAGACTACATACCTTTCTGTCTGTTCAGCCATCTGATAGTCTACTGAGTAAGGTACAAGCTGCAGAGGTTGGATCCCTCTATGATACAGACACAGGGACTACGAACATTGCAGTCTAAACACAGGCAACCAAGCAGTCAGGAGGTAGCCAAGGCAAACCAAACAGGCAGCTTTCCTCTGCATGACACAGACTCTGACTCAGGCTTTCGCTTATCACACCCCAGCAATGAAATTCTGATTCTACTGAAGTCAGTGGCAAAACTCTTGTTCAGCAGGGCCAAAATTTTGCCTCGGTTTATTACTGACTTTATAGCAGTGACAAAATCTGATATCCTATTACCAAACTCTTAAGACACCAGCTGCCTTCCTGTTTAGGGTCATGCATTAACATAACATTTTTCCAATTATTAACTAGATATTTGTACCCATAAAAGGGAAACCAAAGAAGAAATAAAAAGGAAAGCAAAAATGAAATAAAGGACAACTGCTAACAGTTAGCATATATGCTCTAAGTACAACAAATGAATTTTCCAATGTAATTTATTACCAAAATATTTCTTCCCTTTGGATGGAAACTAAGTTCTCTTTTGTCTTTTTTCCTTTTTATTTTATTCTTTGTTACTATTCATTATCATTAAATTTCCTGTAATTAAGACTGCTGAATTAAAAACACATGGCTGCTTGTGAAACCAATACTTCTCAACATACTGAAATCCCAGAGCCATATTTAGCCGTGAAAGAGCAGATCAGTTTTCATTATTGCTATAGGATTTATTAAAACTTAGTATATAGTACAGCTACAAGTTCTATCTACTGCCCTATCATGCAGTTACTGTACCTGTGAGTATAAGCACTGCATAACTTGAAAGTCATCTTAGAGAGCATGACGTTGTAATGTAAAAACAGTTCTCAAAATGTGTGCTGATTTTACTTCCAACAGACAGTCCATGTAATAAGCTCAGCATATCCATTCTTTTAAACTAACTCAAAACCACTGACTTTTATGAGACAAAATTGAGGAAACACTACTGAAGCAATATATTTCTAGACCTCACTGGCTCAATAATTTTCCAAGAATATGGTTTACCTGCCACTTCCACATTTTTATATGGTTTGCTTTATCATTTTGCAACTGTAGTTTATAATGCATTATCTACCCCAACCTGCAGCTGTCAGAGTTTTGTTTGGCTTTACCTTCCTCCTGCAGGCCTAAAGAAAAATTGCTTCTTTAAATAAATTTTTCATATCACAGTAATGAAATACTAGATAATTCTTTTCAAGTAATATGACATCTTGTTTCAAAGAAACAGAGAATCATTGTGCCTAGAGAGAGATGCTGTCTAAAGATACTGTAAATACTTGTGCTCACATCTTCTGATGAGGCCAGCTTGCTGTGAAATGCCATTCTTCAGCTACACAAGGGCATTTCAGACCATGTCTGTTTTTCACCTCCAGTCCTACCCTCTGATACGTAATAGATTTCTTCATATATTATCTGACTCGCTTTTAGAATAATGCATTACGGTAGGTTTTGCAGGATGCCATCTGTGTATTCATAATGAGCAAAAAAAAGCAGGAATGAACTTTAAGTGCTGTGTGAAGAGTAATGGACAATCCATTGAGTACAATCTCCTTTTCAACTCTCTTATTTTATATGCTCAGGTTATTTTCTGAAACAAACTCCTACAAAAATGGTAGCTTTTGCATCCTTCTTATGATGAGCACCGCACTGTGTAAAGGCACCAGCCAACTTGAGCTTCATCCTTCAGATATGATATTGACATTTTCTTAAACTTATAATAAAACCTATAATGATTTAAGAGTTGGTCTCCAGGAATAAAAGTGACTAAAATGTATCTCCAGATACATAAGTGACGATTTTGCAACGTACAAACGTTAAGCAAATATCATAGGGCTATATGGTCTCTGTGACACAGAACTTGTTCTTCCCAGCTTAAAATACAGGAGGAAGATCATTGTTTGGAGTCATGTAGCACTGTCCGTAATGAAAAAGTGATGCAGATTTCAAAGTATAAGAAGACTGCTCACTATTTCAAACCTTGGAGAAGAGTGAGGTGGGAAATTTGCTTCAGACTGGTTATGAGAATCCTCCTCTAATTTTCCTCAAGCTTAATAACCTATGCTACAAGAGCTTGAAACAAAGGGCAATGATTCTCCTGTTGCTTGACTTCTGGTACCTAACTTACCTCAGTTAAGAAGACACATTTCCATGTCCATCAATGGACAGAGAGGGGTTCTTCCAGAGGGTAATTCCAATTGCCTCTTTTTCTCAAGTGTCTTTTTAAGTTAGGTGATGGAAATAGCCCCCAAACTCTCCAAGAATGGATGCCTGAGAACCATATCACAAAATCAAAGGATTCCAACAAATGATTATTAATTTCTACTTCTGCATGCCTCCACTGTGGACTCTATCTCTATCTTAGACACCACAGGAAATTCTTCAGAAGCTATGACTGAACTATAAGAGAAGGAATTAATGCAAACTGTTAGGAAATACTGTGCTGCATGGGTAAAAGCAGACCCAGCTGAGCTAAAGCACTGCACTGTAAGAAAAACACACAAGGATCTCATTTAATCACCTGCATATATGTAAACTTGGAATAACTTAATTGAACAGAAGAACCTTATGACATGATGCCACCTCTTTTTTTTTTTTTTTTAAACACTATGCCTCATAACCAGTATTAGCAAAAGCTTTACAAAAGCAACAATCAAAGGCTGGTAAACAAACAGACAAGTGTCCAGTGAATGTGTGATGCAAAGGTTACCCTGTGTTTCCAATAAGGAAAAAGAGGCAGGAGCAACACTGGGAACGAGCAATGGGAAGAGGCTGAGCAGAACAGACCAAGATGAAAGCAAAAGTGACCCTGGGACAAAACTGAGATTCCCAAAAGTGGTATTACTGTGAGCACTGGAGAGTTTCAAAATCCAGAAAAGCAACTTCCTGACTGGGTTTCAAAATGAAGATGTAGCCAGTGACAATAACCCATGTGTGATACCTGCTGTGCTGGTTTTGGCTGGGATAGAGTTAATTTTCTTCATAGTAGCTGGTATGGGACTATGTTTGGGATTTGTGATGAAAACAGTATTGATAACACAGGGATGTTTTTGTTACTGCTGAGCAGTGTTTATGCAGAGTCAAGGCCTTTTCTGCTTCTCACCCCACCCCACCAGCGAGGAAGCTGGGGCTGCACAAGGAGTTGGGAGGGGACACAGCCAGGACAGCTGACCCCAACCGACCAAAGCGATATTCCATAACATATGATGTCATGCTCAGCATATAAAGCTGGGGGAAGAAGAAGGAAGGCAGGGACATTTGAAGTTATGGCATTTGTCTTCCCAAGTAACTGTTACATGTGATGGAGCTCTGCTTTCCTGGAGATGGCTGAACACCTGCCTGCCCATAGGAAGCAGTGAATGAATTCCTTGGTTTGTTTTGCTTGAGTGCACGGCTTTTGCTTTACCTATTAAACTGTCTTTATCTCAACCCATGAGTTTTCTCACTTTTACCCTTCTGATTCTCTCCCCCATCCCACTGTGAGGGAGGTGAGTGAGCGGCTGTGTGGTGCTTGGTTGCCGGATGGAGTTAAACCACGACACCTGTACAGCTTTCTAGCACAACAGGCCTATATTGCAGCATTTTGAGTGCCCTGTCCTTTTGAAGGAAAAGGTCTAAGGAAAAACATAAAAGAAGAAAGTGCAGTAGCTAAACTAGTAAGTGACAGAGGAAAAAAAAAAAAAATCTTGTTAAAAAGCCATGGGAAACCCACAGGGAAAGCTTTTATTTCAAAACTGAATTCTTAATTTCAGGGCAAAGTCCATCTGAACTTTAGTTAGGATTTTTGTTTGCTTGCTGTTAATAAGGTGGTAAAAATCACTTTCTCACCACTTTGGCGTTCTCAGAGGTAGACTGAAGTGTTTCACCATCAGTGGACCCATATAAATGAAAAGACATCTGTATAACAAGACCACTATTTTTTCCTAAGTTATTCTCAAGTAATGTGTTGGAAAGAAATCCTTTGAACTTGATTCTGGTATATTTTCCACCAGGGTATGGTGCATACAATCTTCTAGAGTCCATTTTGCTAACTTTTGTGAAATCACATTAAACTGCTGAGAAGAGATCAGTTGTTACAGAATCAACAGAACAAAAATTTCAGTCTGTTTTGTTTTAACTGTGAAGCTTTGAGTATGTATACCTATCAAGAAGAAAAACAGAAAGGAGTGTACATGACTGGAAAATAAACAGAAAACTGCTGAACTAGTACTGTAATTCTAGGATAACGGACCCTGATGCCTCCTCTTCTCAAAGGCCATTTTCCCTCTTGTTTTGTAAATCTTTTTTCAGGTATTTCCTATATTTCCCACTGAAAACTGGGCTTTCCTGTTCTCAATCATGCCTCATTACACATGTTGTGTATAAGGAGGAAGGTGACTTTGGTCTGGCTGGAAGATGTTCTGCAAGGTGACACATGATTCACTCCAGAACATTGTAAAAATTGTATATATGCAAGCAATATTGACATTTAACTTGAGATTTTGGGGAAAGAAAAAGCATATTTGGAGAACTTAGCACCAAAAATCTTGTTCAATATTGTTTTCAAAACATGCCACCTCACAGATGGAGTAAAGCAGCAGTCTCACTTCTGATTTCATCTGTCAGTTATTCTGGTCTGATAGCTCCACATCAGCAGTTTCCCATGCTACCATAAACCCATGAGTTCACTTTATAGACTGCATCATAGATTTCTCACTGCTTACTGGGTCATTACTCATAAATACATGCTACCAAAATATTTCAGCTTAAACCAGGTTTTTCAACAGTCACTTCTCAGCTGGAATGTTGCATTTGTTTGTAGGAGGCAAAATGTCAGACACCACAGAGATTTGGGTTGGTTATGCTCTGCAAACTTTGAAATCTTACCCAGGATTATCCACCTCCTTGTGGTGTCCCTTCCTCCTCCCTTTTTCATAACTTCAGGTCATGACAGACCCCTATGTGTTTCCTTTTCTGCTCCTTGATTTCCACAACCTCATCACAAGTCTGACATCTATTGTAGAGATACTCTTGTGGAGTTTCCTTCAATTCCCACTGCAAGCTCAGATTTCTAGATTCTGATTCCTTTGATACAGATCCTCTGTGGGATTTTTGGCAATAACAATTCTTCTCACCAGTTTCTTAATTTTTAAAAGGAATACAAAAATAACTGTTTACCACAAAAAAATCAGTTGTTTTGTGCTTAGAAGATGAATAATACTTTGAGTGAAATACAAGCCCAGCACGGAAAGGCAGCAGAAAGGCCAGATACTGCTTAATTCCTGCAGTGGCCCTACCATTATTTCAACCTCGTTTATCGTCTTTGAGGTGTTCAAATAGATGTTCTTCAGCACCTCAGCAGACCAGCAACACACTAGAAAAGATCACAGTACAGACAACATCAAATGCATTGTCTAAAACCTGCAAAAAAAGTGTGTTGAATTCAGCAGTAAAAAATGAAGGTACACCCTGGAAAAACTTGAGAGGACTGTGGCTGATAAAGGATCAAACAGTTTATGGAATGAAATAGGCAACTACGCTCTCCTCTACAACTTAAAAGTGGTTGGGATAACACTGCAGAAAGAGAAGTATGTCTGCTTCTAATGTATACAAAGATTTGTGTTTTGGGTTTTTGGGTGATTTTTTGTTTTTTTCTTTTCCCTTTCTTTTTTTTTAACCAAACCCAAGGGAACAGAAACTTTTCTACTTGAGAAGATAAAAAGAAGAGTGGATTTCAAAGTCCACACCACTCAGGTAGATTACACTGCTTAAAAACAAGCAGTCACTGACTAGAAAAATCTCTTTGCCAAGATTCTTCTTGACATACTGTGGTACTACTATAAATTTGCAACCAGATGAATTTTACCAAACTTACTTCCAACCATGCACCAGGAACCATGGTGATCAGCTGGTCATCTTTTAATGTTATCTAGATGCATCTTTAACTGTAAAGAGTTCCATATGCCTTTGAAAACACTATTTAGTAAGTATGATTTTAGTGCACACCTCCTACTCAGTATCCTCACAGTTCCTAGTATTTTTGGATGTATTATGGAAACCTGCTTCTACCTAAATTTGCTTTCTAGAATCCCTACCTTGCCCACATCCTTGCTATATTTTCAGACCACATGGGTTTTATTCCTTCATGAATTATATTCTTGTTTTACTTTAGCATCTCCTTTCCTGTGTTCCACACAGTTGGATTTTTTTCTTTTTTCACTTGTATGCAGACCACCACAAATGGGAATTTCCTTCATTTTCTTCAAAGACAACAAATACCTCCAGCACGCCTTCTGCTGCCTTACTCCATCTATTTTTGTTGATGTTTTCTATTTACTCTAACAGACTTGTTTTGGATGTCCTGGTGTGTTTTGCCTCCAGCCTATGTTTGCTCTCCAGTTTGAGAGCTTCCTAGCAGACAGGGGCTGTAAGTTTGCCTTGTAGAGCATTGAGGCAAACAGTCAGCACTTACTAAGGTACCTGGTTGCTCAGAAGGAAACAGACATATGTTTCTCACCATGTTATGAGACACAATCTGCCCTACAAACTCCCCAGTTCACATCAAAGGACAGAGTCTGAATATTACTTTGAACACTTTTGACAAGAAATTACCTATCTACCTGCAAAACTTTGATTGTATTTGATGCATTTGTCAGTGTCCAATATCCATCACCTTTTAAAGGAAGATACGGTAGTCTACCTCAGCTCTACCTAGCATAACAAGACCTCAGTTTACTATTTTTTATCAAGAGTTTGTCATTTATGTGTTCTCCAAGCTTACTCATGGTATGTTACTGAATCTATTGCCAAAACACAGGCTCCATGTACTCGTCTTCTGTATATGCAAAAGGATTTGTTTAGCGTTAGACATGCATTGTACACATCTGTTTCTTTTAGTGGTAAGAAAAGGCTAAAGTAAAATCCGAACAAAATTACCACAATGCTCAAACCCCAATTTATCTTCAACTACCCTGTAAGTATGGGATCTTCCCATAGGCACTTTCTTAGCCATTTAGGAAGCTGCCATCCTGAAGCTGAAATAACTTCTAATTTGTCAGGCTTTTGGGTTTGGGGTTGTTTTTCTTTTTTTGTTTTTCTTTTTTTTTTTCATCTATCCACAATTTGCTAGTAAGTACTCCTGTTTATTTAAGCTTTACTGAAGTGGGGCTTTCCCACTGAATTTTCAGTGGCATGTTTCAGATGCCTCTGGGAACAATGGACCTATGGATAGAGAAGAAACAGAACACAGAGAATTTGCTCCTAGACCAAGAACTCCAAGAGTGTTGTTCCTCCACATTTCAGAAAACTGTACCAGGAAATAGAACTGCAAAATCAGCCATGATAAAGGCAGAAGATACTTCTTTTCCCAAATGTCATCCACTGAAGTAGCTCTTGCCCTACAAATCAGTTTGCCAGATGTGAAATATTATAATAATGAAAGAAGTTAAATGTTTCTGACCAACTGTTTACAAGCTTAATAACGAGAAGCTCTGTGCACAAATTCTCCCTGAAATGTTAAAAAACTGTGTGTGTTGGGGTTGGGTGGGGGTGAAGTAATAGAAGAATGGGGGAAATGATGAAGGGAATGGGAGGATAGGCTGAAGAGAACACAAGGGATCATCTAGTCCATAACGCTTCAGCAAGGCAGTACCCGTTATGCTTGTCTTTCCTAACCTATTTGGCTAATGACTTCACTTAATTCAAACTTTCCTTGCAAATCAGATCTTCAGGACCTCTGATTATCATCATTGTACTCTGCCTCCTTCTTGCTGTACAGTGCCCAAAGAGGGATATCGCACTCCAGACTACCAAGACACTCACAACTAAGCAGCGAACAGCAATAGCAATTGCACTCACTGTGCAGACGTCCATTTAAACTGAACTACTGACAAAGAAACTCATGCCCTGTTCCTAAATGGCTAAACCTCATTTCTCAGAGATATACCCTTCTCAGAGATATCCCTTTTAATCATCTAAACTTGGAAGCCAGTTCTAACAAGAGACTGGATAGGTCAAAATAAAAAAACTCCCTTAGCTGCATCACAGAAAAATGCAAATAATAAATATTTAGAACATATTTGCTCTTCAAGTGTCTCTAGTAGTTGAACCAGCACTGAACAGAAATAATCTCAATTCTGAAGCATTTGATTAGCTATTCTATAAGAATATAGAAATGGTCTTAGCAAAACAGGTGAGGAGGGGATATATTTGTCTTCTGTGCTAGTGTCACAACTGACAACCCTGCACAAGAATAGAAGGCACAGTGCCCACATTTCTGGCTAAGAGCAGGTATTCCTTCATAAGAAATTTAAAAAGCAATGGTATGATCAGTTTGACTGACAACCCTATTAAGAGCTGTGTCTTTAACCCTTCCTTAAACAACACTGAAACATTTCAACAGGATGATATTAGGAAACAGCAAAATACCAAGGGACTTCAGCCCAGTGAAATGGAGGACTGAAGCTGGGAGAAAACAAGTTACTAGAGTCACACAGCCGGACAGTAGGATGCGGGGCCTCCACACCTTTTGTTTCCCAAGGACTCTGTCTTGCTGCTAGACATGCTGCAGTAAGCAACGCTGCTTTGGCTACAGACATGTACTGCACAGGTTTCCCAGGCGCTGGGAGAAAATCTAAATGAGATGACAGCTCAGGGCAGCAACTTACTGCATGGCTGTATTCAAGCTTATTTGCAGTGTAACGACCTGTGTGCAGGTCTCATATATGGTCTATTTATAATGGTGTAATACATACTGACCTTGAGTAAATCACTAAGCACACAACTTTTGGTGGTTTCAGTGGTCTTATTTACATGAATATATGAGGCTTATCCACAGCCAGAGCCTTTGAACTAGATTTTCCATATATTTCTGCTATCACGTACTTCATTCTCTCTAAGAAGGAACAAGAAAACTCAAGGCTTAAATTGATAATTTGTTAAGGTTTCACATTGTACAAAAACAGAAGCAAAAAGATTAAAGAAGTACAAAATATATAATATGTTTGTCATGTGATACAGTTAGCAGGAAATATTTTAGACAATTTTCCCTCAGAAAAGGCTGGTTCATTAAAAGCAAAGTTATTTGCAAGGAAATGTGTCAATTCATTTGCTATTTAAAAAGCAGTGTTTTGAAATTGCTCAAATATCCAATTTAGTTATTTTCAAGATGAAAAAGTTCTGGTTTAAAGTTCAAAATTACCTTTTTTTTATTATTATTTCCTCCAAAGACTAATATAGATACGTAGAAAAACAAACCAAAACAAAATATTTCAAAATTATTGATATTAAGTAATTAAAGTGAGCTGATTCACTTCCCCCCTGACCTTTATTTATAAAATAATTGATATTTTATCTTTTTTTTACTATTTCAGAAAGGAGAAAGTTCTGAAAGTTCAAAAAATTCTTGACACACATGATAATTATTTCTGATCCATCTTCAAGTTCTGTAAAGTCATTTCATGAAAAATTTTGAAGAATTTTTTTTAGAAATATTTTGAATGTATCTTTCTTTCTTTTGCCTGAATGTTTTCATCATTATGGATTTTTTTTTTAAATAGTCTTACTATTAAAGACTCTTCCTTTTCCTGTGGCTTACTCTTCTCAAGGCCTTAGTCAACAATTTCTAACATTATAGACTATTTTCTTGTAGCAACTAATTGTGAAGCCACAGACACAAGTCTTTAACTTAGGGTGAAGAATAGGTATCTGGAAGATGTAAGAAATGCTGGCAACGATCCTGATTTACAAGAAAGTATTAAAATCGACAGCTCAAGGCCCAAGGCAAAAGAAGTTATGAATAGACATAAAATGCAATATAAAGCAGGGGTTTTCAAATTTTTTCTGGGTGAACTAGGGTGCATTGCACTTGTTGAACTCTGGAATACTACCAAAACCAAGGATATAGATGTTCAGAAAAGGATGTCCTTGCAAAATTGGCAATAAATAGCAGCAATGGTATCATATATACATAACAGTTTCTCCACTCACAGCCATCAACTCACTGGCCTCTTATAAAATTGTATTCAGTGTCTGGTAGAGGTTTATACCACAGAAGAGTACTGCCTAAGTTGTTATAAGTACATTGGATAGGTTTGTTGCACTTGAGGGGAGATATGTCCTTGGTGGGTTGTCTTCTGTGTCTATCGGTCAAGGCAAGATCTTTGCCATCCAATAAGCTGCCTTCTTTACGTCCCTTGATGCACAGCCCCAAAAGACTTTTGACACCTCCTCCAGTCAGGTCAGCATTTTACTTTTCAACTAATAAGAATGTGATTAATCAACACTCAAAATTCTGCAGTTACTAAGGATGCAAAGCCCCCACTATTCACTATTTAAATCTATTTTTTCAGTATGCTACTTATTTTGTCTAACCCCTCTGAGATTCTTTGAAAATTGACCCTTTATACACAATGGTTATGTACAAAACTGCAAGCTATGCTGTGGGTCCGCCCAGGGTTGGTCTCTAACGTGAATAGCCAGTTCAGGGGAGTGACCACTAACAAGTCTTAATTGCAACAGACTGAGTTAAGTGCCTAGGTAGTGTTCATTATTTTGCACGTTTTCACATCTGAATGTCTGTATTTTTGTAGACATTTCTAAGTTTGATATCAAATGGCCTTTTGCCAGGAAAAAAAAAAAAAGACTTATAACAGTTGGGTGCTAAAATCCTACCTTCTGGGCAAACAGTGATTTAAATGTGATTTAATATTAAATGTATGTGCATGTGTTAGTAAATACATATTTGTAAAACAGTCACTGGTAGCATAAATTAGAAGACAGAACATTTATAATATACCCAATGTAAAAAAAAAGGTCTGCTGTACTAGCAGCCAATATTGCTGAAATCAGCATTTTCACTGCAAAGTTATTAATATCCTGCTTATTGATTGTCATCTATTACATTGTATCCTCAAGATGCCCTGGGCACAGGTCAGATGCCATGTGCTGATCTGGACCCTCTATCTCAGAGATATGAAAATGTTTAAGCCTCTCGTTTACCAGCACTAGGACCTTACCAAGTGATGTTATTACAGAAAAGAACGCATAGGACAGCTTGCTATCTTTACTACCACAGCTACATTTTTAATCCCTCACTGAATCTGTCAATGCCTTTTTAACAACGTACGAAGTTTCATACAGAGAAGTTAATTCAAAAATTTAAGTATGGACTACATGTTAACTTTTATATTAAAAAATATTTGATTTGAGCAGCTGTTTTTCTAGCTCCATCTTCTGCAAAGTATTCCAATATTTACACACTTCAAAAGAGGGTTTCAACTCTGCTTAGTCAAGAAAGGCAGATTTAAATGGAAAAAGCAATTTCTATGTGGAAAAGTCCAACTAAAAGGAAACATCCAGAAAACACTTAATTTACTCAGTGTCAGTATTTCCCTGAAATATGACATTAAGGATTAGACTCTCACTTGACAAGGAATGCTACGAGTCACATCTGCGGAAGTAGAGGAAATATAGGCAGAGGTCAGTCAATATTACACATAGTATCTTAAAAAATCTTATTATTTAGTGGCCTTGTCAATAGTCCAAGACCCTCAGGCTAGTAGGTCCCAGCCTTCATTGTTTTTTTTAAATTAACTAGAAGACATAGGTATCAGTAATTGGTGCAGTGCTACAAAAAGTGTCATTAAGAGGATAGCAGGAACAGAATTCTTCCCTTGTGCTAGTTCCAAGTAGCAGCAGTAAGTAAAACTTCTGGAGTTGCAAAAACTTTCTTCTGAAACAGGGATTTTATTTTAATAACAACATTTCCAGGGGAAATACTAGTTCTAATGAATTCAAGTGGATATTAGGACAAACAATTTGTCCTAAAAATCTATATTTAGCTAAATCAAAAGATCTGTAATCTCCTCTCAACAATTTTTTAAAGCCTAGCACCTTTTCTGAATTTTGTTCTCTTTTTTTCTTCCAGATAGTTCAACTAAGGATGCATTATGTAAGCCTGTAAGTACAGAGTTTCTTCTGTTTTCTGTTCTGAGACAAATTAAAGGTCATTTTTCAGCACATTATATCTTTGTTGTTTTCTGACTATTTACACATCTTGAAAATTAGGATAAAAGAACTGAAATCTGACGTTTTACAGTAGCATTTATTTCACTGCACTGAAAACAAACAAACAAACAAGCCCAAATTTGCTGCATTTTTCTGGTAGCAAATAAAATTGCTAGCAAGGAATCACCTCTCATATTTTAATGAAATAAATGTTAATTTTTGTCCAGAAAGATTTTGCATATTTGCCACAGCTCAGCTATGAACTACTCACAGAAAATCCTAAGAACACAATACGAACATAAAATGCTACTGTCTGTTTTCTAAAGACACCTCAGTCTTACAGCAGTGGTGTTGATGCTTCCAACCTATTTATTACCTGAAAACCCATCAACAGCTTTATAATGATGAATGCAACACAGTTCAGTTTGTATTTGCAAAATTCACTTTTCAAAGTGGCAGATGTGTGCCAGCACATCTGGAAACCACTTTTAATTATACTTTCCTCAAGTGGGAAAGCAGTAGCTTGTACCCATAGTGAAGCTTTTATATCTGACCACACAAATGCTAGCAACCACCTGTGTTTTACACTGATTTTCATTATAGAGTATATCACATTACTACCCTATTATTCCAGAATGACATTTGAAGCTGTTGTGTGACTAAGCTGCAGCAAGTGTGGTCTTGAAAAGGCCTCTACTCTACAAAAATGTAATAAACTTGATAGCAGTTAGGGTACTTACCACTGAGGATATCACAATATGCATGCTCCTAAAGTTGGCTTCTCTTGCTCTGAAAGTCATAAAAGATATACATTAACAATCATGATTACCAGTCTGGGAATTGGAATTTAGCAAACTAATGTATGCCCCCAAATAAGATACCTTGTAAGTACTTGGAATTCCTTTCAAATATTTGTTTCTTTCCTACTATTAATACAGGAGTATTATAGTCAAATACTCTGCTTCTTCAGCCATGCTCTGAGATTACAAAAAGCAATTTCGACTGTGATTTGTCAGCCTAACAGTATTTCAATTCTGTCATAAATATTTTCATAGGTTGTGAACATTGTGAGTTACACGACTAGGTTGGGTTTTCTAAACTTAACCTTCCTCCCCTACTCCCCCCTGCTGCACCCAAATGTAGCAGCTTTTTTTACATCACTGTTCCTCATTTCTGACAAAAAAGAAAAGATGTTTCAGACATCTGTGGAATCCTTTTCTTCTTTACAACACTCTTTCAATATTTTGGAAGAGTGTAATGTTGACACGCAAAATTTTGTATGTCGTAGTGGAAGGAAAAGGTTGAGCATTTGTAATGTTCAGCCCTTGTGAGACCTGGCATGCCCAGGGACAGACTCATCAGAAATGGAAACCAGTATGTGTAACTTTGCAAAATGTAAAGTACACAATTTTACAGACTATATATTAGGATAATTTGCTATGCTGACCCATACAATGTGCAGGTAACTAAAAAAAAAACCCCAAACATCACTTTAGCATAATTTAATCTGCTGATCAGTTACTATGCTCGAAAGAGAAGCTTCAACACTGTTATACATCTGAAAAACCACATTCACTTGTCTAGTATTTTCTGCCTTTAATTCAGGACTTAAGTTTTGCGGTAACTCATGAAGCCACAGAGGATTCCTCACAGGACTGAGCCCTCTCCCAGTGCGCTGCCCATGTAACTTCACTTGCGTGCTGCCAAGGGCTCTGGGATTGCAGCTGAAAGAAACTCATCCCACTTTGAGAAAGACTCAAAGCAGACCTCAGCCCGGGATCCTGAGACAGCCGCTATGCTCCCTCTCTACCAGGCAGAAGAACAACCGATCTGTACAGTCGTGAATACCTTGGCTTTGCTCCTGCCCTCCCACCGCTCTCCCCCCGCTGCTACGCACAGCCGCACCAAGGCACAGAAGAGTCCCAGTGCCGCTGTCTCACACCACCCAGGAGAGCTGCTGCTTCTGTGGCAGGCAGGACTCTCTGGGTCAGCAGAGAGGGAACAGTAAGATTTGCTTTAATCCACCTTTTTTTGTCATCTCAAAGCCTCCCATGTGACACCTGGTAGACATTTAAACATTCACCCAACTAAAATTAATGTTGGGGGTGTTCACTGGGTCGTATATATAACTTTTGCAAAAATGTTCATAATATGTTAAGACATTGAATATATTAACAGTCCATAACCCTGCTGCTGTAAAAGCATAACTTGATTTCACATTGCAAATGCATTTATTATCCATGCAAAGAAGGCATAATATTCCTCCTCCTATTCTTTTGTTATCTGTAGTAACAATTTTAGATGGCTAAAAAAAAAATGTTTATTTCTGTGAATTGCTTAAACCTAAAAGAAAAAGAAATACAGGCACACACTGAATATAACCTGTTAAAGGTTTTCCAACTAAATACACTTTCAGAGAAAACAAAGATTGAAGCACTCTACGGTACACTACAAAACATAAAAATATACTTTTTTTGTTTGAAGATGAAGGTATCCTGAAATCAACCTTACTGAAAGAAAATCATGTCTAATTATCAAAATAATAGACCTAGAATGTAAATTCATTTCATCTTGGACATACAGTATCTAATGCAGTATTTAAGTAGGGATACACTAGAAGACAGGTAGCTGCACTTTCTGAACTCTGCCTGAAATGGTGATACAAATTGGTATAATCAAGGTCAGCCACAAAAGTCATTTTTACAATGAGAGAAGGACGAGGGAAAAGACTGCGAATGGGCAAAATAAGCACTCGAACATCTGCTTCTTTACAACAGAAGGAAGGCATGTTCAAGCCTTTTACTCAGTAAACTGTCTTCTTCGAGGAGTGCCAATGAAGACAATGAAGCTGCTTGAGGAAGAAGGCAATGCCAGTCACACTAGTGCCACCAGCAACTAAGGGGGAAGAGGAAGCTTTTGGCATCCCGGAGCAGCCAGGTCACAGGGTCCTGGATCCAAAGATCTGCAAAGTCAGGGGGATTCTCTGCTGATTGCAATGGGCCCTAGTTCAGACCCTTGCCCTTATACCTCTTTAACTATCCCACTCCTAACGCTGTCATTGTGAGCTTAAGGATGTGACTGGGAAGGAGAGCAGAAATGTCTTTGAAGTCATGAAATATATCCAAGATCCTGGATACGTGCCATTTTAAAACACTGAGCTGAATGCACTCGGCCTTAGCAGCAGGTTAATGGTCTGGAAGCAAGAGGCAAACAAACAGAGAAGAAAAAAACACTATGGATGCATCCTCCCTGACTAAGTCCCTCTGATTCCAGGCATTTTGGGTGCACCAGAGCCATACCCCCATAACTAGCTAGTTAACACACCTGCAGCCACGCTGGAGCCTGCCCATCGCGCCGCCGTCCCTGAGACCCACTGGAAACCGGCTCCGGGGCTAGGGGCTGGTGCTCGGGGCTGCACACATCTGCAGAAGGGAAAACACCTGGGCTTAGGTACAGGGTGCCAGGGAGGCTGAGCAGGCAGAAGGATTACTCCCGGGAGCAGGATACTGCTGACAAAGCCACAGACGTTTTCCCCAAAGCAGGGTTGATGTTGTGCCTGTTCTCTCCTATAGCAAACTGAAAATACTAAAAAGTCTTTGCAATCCTATTGGTCCTGCCAAGGGAGCTTGTTGACTGGCAGGACAATGCATCTTTGTTCTCAATTAAAAACATTATTTGGGTGCAGTAATTATTTAAAAGCCATGAGGAATATGATTTTGTGATTATAACCACAATTTGTCAATTGAAGCAAATGTTTTAAACTATCAAGGTTTGGTAGAGAAAGAAGAGATAGGGAGTAGTAACAAACACTACTATGACTACATGTAGCTTTCATCCAGCCAGCGCAATTTTACTTGTATTCTGAAAACACTGTAGCATAATCACAAACCAAAATCATAACCGTAGTGAAAAATCACATATGACATGCTGATATGGAGGGATTTCATTAGGACATTACATTACTGGATACTGCAAGTAGTCTACCTGCTACATTCTCCTTTTTGTAAGGATACAGAGCAATCGTGGCTATTCTAATATAGAAAAACGGGAAGCAGAGCAAGAAAGAAATGGAGAGAATTTGTGTTAAATTGGATTTTCTTGTCTTCCTCCTGTAGGTTTTATCACCCAGATGACAAAACATTATCATTAGCAGTTTATACCAAAAGTTAACATTTGCCCATCGTTTTCTATTTTCTCTAAACCACAAAGGTTGGAGCCTGTTATGCACTCCCCTTATCTTACTCTGTTACTTTAGAATCTAAGAGTACACTGTGTACATTAATCTTTCATGGCAGAGTTCACTGAAGTTCTGCCAAAATTCAATAATTATGTTCCATCCAATCCAGCAATTTATTTATCTCATTGCTGGAATTTAGAACATATAGAACAAAGTGCTTAGTTTATATGAATTAAATGCTTGCTAAAAAAACCTCCACAAGACAAAACAAAACAGGTCTGTTTTAATTTCTAAAGTTTTAAAACACACAGTAGAATCTATTGAGGAATAAAGCTATTTTTACAAGACCTCATGTTTTTTCGATAAACTGAAAGTGTTCTTTTTTTTCATATAAGTGGAAGTATTTTATAAATACATTTGTAACTTTTATTCAAATGTATAACCATATGTACCACTTACAATGCACTACTAAACCATGAAATATTAATGTCTAACAGTCATTAAAAATGCCAACTACAAAGCAAGAATTTGTATTTTGAATGGAGAATAAATTGGTTTACTGCACTGAAATGGGTAACTGGGAGTTCAACAGTTCTATGGAGTAAAATCTAGGATACAAAATTACATTAAAGTTAAGCTTTATAATTGCACTCTTTCATGATATGTTTGCAAACAAATAGAAAACATATAGCCCTCCAAGTAGAAAAATTAGAGACATGTTATTCCTGAGGGCTGTTAAAAATAAAAATGGCATACTGGAGAATACTTAATATCCTTCACCTTTTGTAGTCTCAGGAAAAGTAACTAACCAGTTATTTATCAACCTAACTATAAAGAGGACACATTAATCTACTGGTTTGGGATTTAAAAAAAGAATACAGTATCTATACATTTTAAACTTTATACTTATGAATACAGAATGCTGATTTATCTGATGGAAACATGACTTCTTTGTATGTCCATACAGACAATAGATTTCTTGATGAAGGAAAATGTTAATTTAGTGTCTGCAATCAAAAGCCAAATTTATAATGTTTTAAGTTTTTAAGCAAAACTCTCTGTTACTTTATATATTAGATTTCACACTTCAAGCATGCTATCAGACAAAATTTGACTCTGGATTTAGAAACTGCTCACAAAGTTTTTGGAGCATAACCTGCTGTGATTTATAACACAACCCTTTACCAACCAAAACAGAAGTGAAAACCTCTAGAAGCAGTGCACTAGCATGTGTTCATTATTTCACAGTAAAACCTTCTAGGTAAAACTAGGAATATCACAGTAAAACATTTGAAAGTTAGTTTTGCAGTAACTACATGTTTATATGCATATCTTAAATTAACTGTACCTAATTTAGTAACTCAGGAGAAATTAATTCCATGCACCAGCAAATAAATTCCATAACGATTTGTGATAATTCTACTATCACATTTACTTTTGCACCCAGTATGGTAATTTTCTGGCAATGCTTTACATTAAAATAGGATTCAACTTTGATGTATTTTTCCCTATTGTAAAACTTTTTTAAAAATCCCAGAAAAATGCAATTAAGTCCTATCTGGTTTATTTTACTAATGTTCTCCATCTATTTTTTTTCATCATGTTGACCTTGTCTGCTTTCTTTCATTGTAAATCCAATGCGTTATAGTTAAACTCATAGGAGACTTTCGAGTATTGCAACTCAGTCTCCTGCAATGTAACAATGAATAAACTCTCCCAGGCAAAGTTATATGAAAGTAGAGATACTGAAGAGTCTATAAAGCTCGAGTTTTTTCCCAATCTAGTTATGTCTTGCATTATGTAATAAAGGAAACACACACACATACACACACACAAACACCTTATAGAAAATGTATGGTTTAACAGAAGAAAGACAATACCTGCAAAGCCCATTTTAACAGCAGGAACTACTGCAAAAGGGATCAAGCTGGGGGGCAGGGGGTAGGGGAAGGTGCGAAAAGGCTGTTCCACATCGATATTGCTGCTGAAGTATGGTATTGCTTGTAAGTAAACAACACATATAGGAACAAGCAACTCCTCAGCTACAGCCACAAGTGCTGTTATGTAAAATAAAAATGCCTAACAAAAATGCTGCCTAACGCATTTTGTCTTTACATTGAACGCACATGGAAAAGACTCTGGGGTAGAGTATACACAGCATATAATAGGAGGTCCTTAATTTCCAGTTGCTGAGTTGCTTTGTTAAATACAGATTAAATTCACAAAACATTCAAGTGTACAGTAATAATGTATTCACTTACAGTGCCAGACTTGTTTATATAATATCAGCGAGGAATAATCAGTCATTTATTGCACCGATGATCTCCACAAGTTTCTAAAGTCTGAGCACACTTGAAACGTGAACTTTCACAGCTCCTTATTAATGTTTAGACTAACTCCTTTTCCCCCTTTTCAACAACAAAGGACAACCCGGCTCCTGGTCCCTGTCTCATAGATCAGACCCATACCCAGATTTCAAGGAATCAGGATAAATCCAAAGGCACATCCAAGATTTTCCTTGCAAATTTCCCCCCAACGGATCTAGGCATGTATTTTTTAAATAGTTATATCAAAAAGCTTCACTTGCACAATTCAAACAAAGAAACTTCTCGAAAATGTCATTACTTACTGTTCACTGAGCATAATTGACTGAGATTAAAAGTTTAAAGATTCATCTGCTTTACGTCCACAAGTGTTTTAAGCAACCCCTAATACTGTATCCTGCTTAAATGTGACAATTAGGGCTGCTTTGGCATGTTGAAAAATATAAAGGTACCAACGATTGTCATTATGCCTTAGCTCCCTGTAGCCTGTTTTTTGGGTATCTATAAGCTGCAGAAATTTAGAATGATAATAGCAACAATTTGGTACACGAGGAAAAAACAGACACACAACCCCCCCCCAATACTTCACATATACTGTATAAAGTCATTTTGACATGCCTACACAACTGGTTGTGGCAGCTTTCAGACATGATTCCTAATCACAAAAAAATGCTTCAGGTTCTTTTAGAGAAAGCTTGCCGTTGGGAAGTTGATTTTGGCCAAGTGCCAAAATCATGTGCAAAAGGGGCCCTCATTACCAATTCATGGCAGCCTTCAGCGCTGACAAAAAATGTGACCCAACAGGCTAAAGCAACAACTAAAATTAAAAAGTATGAGACAAAGACAACTTACTTAATATTCCTTCCATCGCCACATTAAACTTTTCCGTAATTAAACCCTTGTTAGTTCAAAGCAGTTTCCAACTACTTTTAAATGATTGCACAGGCAGTCTGTAACAGTTGAAAGCTTTCCCTGTAAATTCTACCCAGCCACTCCACTTTTAACAGCATTTGGGTCCGACAGCAGAACTTTCTGCCGTGCGCCTCTGCAAGAAACCCCTCTCCAAAAAGAAGCAAGGCGCCCGCACGTATTTCAGCAAAAACTAAGCAGCTCATTACAAGATTTTGCAAGCGTTAAAGGCATAGGAGGAGTGAGGAGGGGGGAGGAGAGAAAGAGCTCCATACGTGGGAGCAGCTAGTTCCTAAACTTTCTAAAAAGCTTATCAAAACGGGCATGCAAACATTAAGCAATCGCAATTAACAGTGCTCGCTGCACCACTATCCCATAAAAGCAGATTTGATACACAGCCTTACCTAGATGTCGTCTGGCTTTTCTGTGGATCAAAAAGTTTCCTGCCTAAGCACAGATATTCTTTCACAAACCATAAAGGCCCCTTTTATGAATCCAGCACTGTAACAGCCTGCTTTCTACACCATGTTGAGAGCAGGATGCGTCAGCTTTCGAGAGAAAAACAGTCTTAATACACAATTAGTGGCAGATTGTATAATAGAGGATTTATCTTAAAGAGTGAAACGGCATTTTTTAAAAAGCAAAGAGGGTGCGGTCAGATGTTAGGCTATCCCTGAGAAAAGGGGCCTAGGCTGCACTAGTACCTAAATACTAGCAGAAGCTTACTGGGAAGGGAGCCAATGGAATGACTTTGTTTGACCCAGCTGCCAATCTCTCCTGAAGCACTGCGCCAGACTAAACACTGACACTATTTTAACTCAAATCAGGCTACAGCAGCTGTTTGCTTTCCGGCTCTCAGCTATGCACCATGGCCATGATGACTCTGCACAGCACATATGATAGAGCTGGGGCACTTCTGCTAAAATATGTTCCATGTTTGGACGTGTGGTATAGAAGTGGGGGCTTGGGGGGCTGCAGTTTTGAGGGTTTCTTTCTTCCTTTTTTTCTTCTTTTCTCTTTTTTTTTTTTTTTTAAAACATCTCTGCCTCCATTTTCCCCAAAGTGAAATAAAAATGAGATTTGAGGCTCACAGAAACTTCAGCATTGCAAGTCAGGTGAAAGGGTAGAAGTTACTGCTTGGGACTGACAAGAACCAGAATCACACTGTAATGGAGTGCATGTGCATGCATGACTCCAAAATCCATCTACAATATCAAATTATTTATTTTCCTCTTGCTAGTTGCTCTAAAATTGTTCAGCATAAAAATAATCAACAGATTCTCCCTCTCACTCATTTTTAACTGTAAAATGAAAGCGCATGTGTATATATATGTGAGAAAGCAGGCATTACATGTGTGCGTACATGCACACATTTACATATGCATCGAGATTCTGATCTAAATTACACCAGTGCAAATTGCACTGTAAGCAATGAAGTTATTACAGGTTAAAACTGAGGGTGGAATTCGATAGCCAATTTACATATGAAAGTATATGAGACCGAAAAACTACATAAGCATTATTAGTAATAGGCATATGGCACAGAGGTTGGCATGTCTTTTCTAATTCAAAAAAAGCCAAAGAAAAGTTGCAGCAACAGAAACAAAGCACATACATATGTTAAAATCCAATGGAGGCTTCTGAAGTACTGGGTGTGTAGCACAGTCCAACACAGCACCTACAGTTTTGCAGCATTTACACCTAAACTCAGCCACAGTACTTAAGCCAAAACTTTGTTTCCTCTCACGCCACCACGGAGGGTTGCTGGCTATTCCCAAAAACTGCATGTGATGATAATTTCCTTGTTCAGTAAAAAAATCAGAACACCTCCACTGAAAACCAAAAGGCACAGAGAGGGGACCCAACCTTTTTTATGTAATATAAAAGTGTGTGACTTATCTTGATATGGAGTAAAGGACAAGGGGAAGGTCTGGCTCCTGACATCTGAATGCCTTCAGGAAGCACTGCTGTGTATCTCAAATTCAGTATGTATACCCAACAGGGATAACGGGGGAAAAAAAAACCAAAACAGAAATGGAAAATAAAATAAAACAAAACAAAACAAAAAACTCTAAACCATGAATGCTGAGCCTGTTGCTCTGTCTTAGGCTGTTGTGCAGCAACTGATTTCCATGAGCTGTTCAACAGCCTGCTACCAGAAACCAGTGGAAGTCATTGATATTGCACAAGATCAAATCTCACTAACTACCTGCCCCTCTTACTGGTCCTCAAGTATATTAACAGTTTAAGAAAAGATCCTGGAAAAGATTTTAAATAATCCACCGTAAAATCAATAAGGATTACAAATGAAATGAGTAATGGCGAGCACAACAAATGCCCAATGTTCCTATCTAACATTAGAACTGAAATGGAAGAGGAGACCTCCATTATGTCTAAAACACCAAGAAAGAACGTGCAATTACATTTACACTGAGGAAGTTACAAGAAAGACAGTTACCTACACCTGAGAAGTCTGAAATCTTAAAATGGCAGACAGGTGAGACAAAGCTAACAGTTTTTACAGTCTCTCTCCTTTCTCTCTAAGGAGCACAGCAAGCATTTATCATGAGATGAATTTGCAGGCCCCCGTAAAGAAAATGCAACTCCTCCTCAGCAAGGAGACTGTGTGCCCTGTGAATTCATATCTCGCATTGCACCAGACAAGAAAGGCAATATTGCAGCGATAGGTCTAGAAAGACATTAACAACACTGAATTTAGCATGGCTGGAAAAGAACAACAGTACAAGATAAGAAACAAAATATAGGCTGGAGTGAAGCTTTGCCAGCTCCTTGGGGCAGAAAAGAAGGTAATATGGCCAAATCAACAGACAAAGAATTTAGTAACAAAATTTGAGAATGACAGGAGGGGAACGATGTTGTTCTCAACAAAGCCAGCAAGGAACTTAGCCAAGACAGGACAAGATCAGGATGCCGATAAACCATGGTGGATAGGCACTTAAAACACTGACATAAAAAAGACAAGACTATACACTTAAAGGTAGAACATAAAGGCTTTTCATTCAAATACTGTATAATTAGCAGAAAGCTCATGCAACCTTCTCCTTCTTGGAAAGCTAATTGAAAATTTATTCCTGTTTTCATTTGTGAGGGTGGGTCCTCTTAGTGTCATGTTGATTTGTAAAAGTTAAATACTCTTGTCATAATTGCTCCAGGGTGGCTGCAGGAGAGGGAGGTGGTATCTGGCATTTCTTTTGCTTTTAAACAAACTTTTGTCAGCCTTGGGCAATGCATGAAGAAACATAGGGAAGCACTGGAATAGGTAAACAGTAGAGCTTTGCTGATGAATACAAATCTCTTTCCTTCTAGAAAACTGTTTAGAATTCTTATTATCTTATAAATGAAGTATTAGTACAGCTAAGAATATTTACAGTTCCTGTTGTAGAAAATCTCTGGTTGCTCCTAAAAGGGGTTCTCTGTTAGAAATAACACATTCATTCTTTTTACCTTGATTTTGAGTTTAGGGAGCTGAGTGTATATGTGATTACACTGTGTGCATCTATGCCATCTAAAATATCTTCAAATCATTGGCCAATACTGATCAAATTTAAGATCAGTGGTTTTAGGTGTATTTTTGAGAAACTCAGTAGCTTTGAGATCTCTATACCATCTCAAATATAAGTCAAATGAATAGAGGAGAGAAATTTTGTCAGCATCCCTATGAGCAAATATGGAAAATCTGTAGAAGAAAAAGACCTTCTAACTGCTTCATTACTTCTTCACAGTAAAAACTTTCGTCAGACCCACACACTGTTTTAAATATCAAAGTTCAATTAACCTCAAGAAATTAATCCATAGGAAAGTAGGCTTCACTGGTCATGAACTACCTTGGTTTTGCTGGGGAGCTGGTGGAAAGGATACTGGACATATCGTCCAAAGGCTTTGTTTGTTTGTTCTGCTTTTTAGTTTCAACTATTCAGTTAGAGTGACTTCTTTTCACCCTCATTTCTTCTATGTTTAGTACCATAATTTTGGCCCACTACTCTATATGACCAAATGATTCCTCACTTCAAGTCAATTGTAAAGCTTTAATTGATTTCAAAGGAATCAGGATTTTATCCTTTTCAACCCCAAGCCATTAGCATATTGCCATAGGGTCCCAGAAAGTGATATGTGTAGAACACTGTGCAGCTATCACTGTGAGATGATTAATAACTTTCAGCTTCCACTTGTGCACCAGCCATTTCTGGAAGAGGCGATAGCCAAAACTATGACATAACATTGTAAGTCATATATACCACTCTGTCACTGGAGACTCTGAGCTCCTACAATGCTGTCCATTTGTTCACTTACTGAGCCTTCTACTATCTGAACTTTCACCAACTATCACTGCTACGCTGGAAGCATTTCACCAGTAAGAATCACTAGGGGAAAGAAGAAAAAAGAGAAATTAAACATAGAACAAACCTGCATTTCAGTATTTCAGATACTTCAGGTGAGGAAGCTAGATGTCCAAAACCAAAACTGACTTCAAACAACTTTATTTCCCTACCTACTCCATTAGTACATCACTACTAATTTTATTACTATGTTTAATTTATAATATGCTTATTTAAGCTGGAAGACAGTAGTGAAATACGAGGGGAAAAAAAAAGAAAAAAAAAACCAAAGAAACCAACACACACACCCAATCAGGGATACATGCTATACTTTCTATTAAAAAGTGAGAAACAAATAAATTCAAGAGACAGCCACCTATTCATGGTGAAATGGAACCCAGATGCTAACAGCTGAGAAGGAACTTGCCTCAGAAACTTGATTGCATAAATATCTTTCATGAGGGATTTTCATAATCCTCTGAGTAAGCCAGTGCCTACCATACCCCTACCAACAGTAGTGCATTAGACTTTTCCATTTGGTTGGGAAAATCTGGTATTGCCACAGTCCATAGACATCTTTTAAACAAGAGCATAGAACATGGCAGTGACTTTTGTAACTATGGAATTAGTTTAATTCAGACTCTAAAATTAGTCTTACACAATCTTATCATCTCCAGATGCTGCTTTATACTCATAAATCCACTAAAATGTTTATATTGTCCCATGCAAAGGGGTGAATGCCTGCTGTGGATTGTTGCTCCAAGGCAGCAATAACTTACTATGTCTTTTCTGTAGCAAGCTGCAGTGTTTTTTTTGAAGTACAATCTATAGGCATTTGCTCTTTCCATCACACCTCCCACATTTCCACAAGCCACAACATATTTATGCTTCAAGACATCTTCTGGAACAAATCAGTTTTAGTTTTGAATTAGAATACAGCATGACATGAGACAGATATAGCTGGGGTTTCTCCTAAGAATAAATTTGTGTGCTTTTAGAACAGGGACCAAGCAAACATCAAGCTTGCATATATGCCTTACTTCCAAGCCAAGGAAATAGCTACCATATGTATTAAAAAGTCAGTATCAAACATAATTAAATTAGATATAACACAACTGGGCCCCCAGAGACCACCATCCAATCTTATTCCATCTTTGGGACCAATTATCATGTTATTATATTGAGTAGTGCTGAGAATCCACCAAGGAAGAGGATCCTATTGTGTTGCCAAACAAAAAAGGCAGTTCTCGCCTCAAATATAATCCTGCTATTTTGTCAGTCAAATTCAGCATTGGTACATAAGATCCCTTCCCTGACCTCATATACAAGGTTAGCTCTCTTCTCCCACCACCATAATCTCTTTTGTAGTTCTGACTACTGAAGAAGGGAGACATATTCCAGTTTTTCCTTTGTGGGTAAATATCTTCTATGGATTTACTTTCTATTATTTTCTTTAACAAGAGGTTAAAGAGGATAAGGAAAGAAAAAACACCAAGAAAAAGAAAATAATGAAGAAGATTGTTGGTAATGCACCCCTCCAAACATTAAGCAAGCATTAACAACTGTTTCATGCTTAGCACTAAATATAAAAATAAGATGGACAGCAAACAAATTCTATTTACAGTATTGCATACTACCGAGATGCTAGCAAGTCTAGGAAGGAATGTGATGCAGCAGTTCAAGGTGACTAGAAATCAGGATTCTTGGTGTTTATTTCTGACCCTGCTCCTAGCTCAATGGGCAACTTTAGGTATATAACTTAACCTCCTCTGTTCCAGATTTCAGCTGATATAAATTGACAAGGCTCAAAAGGCACGTGAAAGGACCTATCCAGTCAAGACTTCAGTCCTCTACATCCTAGTGTCTCTAAAAGTGTGGCAGATAATATTCCTATTAATTTTTCAGTAATTAATAATATATTAATATGAACACTATTAATTCTTGCTAAATGGTTTGAGATCCACCTTTGCAGCAATGATTGAAGAACCAAAGAAAGCATTTCATCATAAATTAATGTAAACCAAACTACAATTTCTGATTGCCTGTAATGTTCAGCTACAGTAGAAATAAATATTAAACAAGTCTCCATTGAATATCCAGAATACATTTGTGGCTGGTTGAAGTGCTGGTTTTATGTAAATTGGAGAGACAGGGCATCAGATTCAGTTTTTCACTGCATGCTTCACAGAGATAGTCCTAAGCACTAACGTCTAGAGTTTTAAACTACCTGCTTCACTGCAAAGTTTAAATAACCAATCACTCTGCCAATGCATATGCCTTTAAGTCAGCGCTGTGTTGACTCTTTAAATATTTTCACTTTTTAATATAAACTTTTCAGACAAAAATTTCTCTTACAGAACAAGGACCCTACACAACCAAAATGGAGAGAAGTTACCACTTTCTGTTTTTTCAGTCTCACCTGTTTAAGTACAGCTGACACAGAACAGATGCATACATTACTCTTGTCTGGGGGATAGCCTGTTTACCAACCTTTTAATGACTTACAGTTGAAATCGCCTCATTTAGGAATCATGATGGTATTGACTATTAATGTCAAGCAGAAGAGCCTACCAGCTACACCAGGAAACTAAAAATCTGTGCCTTGGGTTCTTTTCAAAGCTCTGGAGAGGAAAAAAGAGGCAGGTGGAATTTGCATACATTGATGATTTCAAAAACCTGCTCAGCAGTCATTTCCATTGCTATGCACTTAGACACAACCAAAAGTAAACCTGGCAATATGGGAGAAATTCTTCAGACCTTTGTGCATCCTACACCAAAATAGCTGGGTTTCAAAACTATTACACCAGAAGGTTTGGAAATGAAAGCCTTTATTTGCATATTATAAATCCACCTATAAATTGCCTGTAGACAAAACATAACATTCAAGTGAAATAACATATACAATACCATTATTGTATCCTTCATGCAAAACTGGCTGTCTAGAGTTTTCTCCTTTGAAACCCAATATAAGACACAAAAGGAACATCTTTAGGATGCTTTATCCTTGTCAGTCAAGCAACTACCTAAATAAAGAAGCAATAGATAATGAAGCTTAGTTATTATCTCCTATTATTGCACATCTATGAAGGCCCAAGAGAAAAGACCATCAGCTACAGACAGCCTCTTGACTATGTTAGGTGAAAAATCATAACATTACAAGGTTTTGATTAAGGGTCTGTGATACAGCAGAGTAGATTTTTACAACAGAAAGTAGAGGAAAGCAACATATTTGATAATTTTTTTCATCAAAACAACAACAAAAAACGCTATGTTGGAAAATGTACTTAATAAGTTTTTTCACACTATTTTGATGTTCTAAAATTTCATGACTGCCACTGTCAAGTGAAAGTTCCATGAAATAACCTATCTTGCATAGATTAAATTAGGTAGCTCTTATTCAATACCTTTCAGTTATTCATACAAACTTTAACCCCTGCATAGAGACTACCTTTTTGATACAATGCCTTCTTATGTCTAAAACCAGCTTTTATTCCACTTCCAGATGTATTTTATTAGTTATTTTAGACAGCAATTTACTGTCACTGAAGAAGTTTCAAGTTTAATTGAAGGCAACTTCTGCATCCCAGCTGAAAAAGTAGCAGCTATGAAAAGTAATTTTCAGTTAGTCACATCATCACAAGTTGGCTTACATTTACACTATACGAAGTTAAATTACCATTCCAACATGAAACACAGAAAACTGGAATTCCCTTAGGGAGAAGGCCTTGCAAAGCAGAAACCTTTTTCAAGTTGTGAGTGTGGTCTGTCACATCTGCTTAATACATATAGTTTCCATTAGTATTTGAGAGCTGTATGCAAGTACTGATGGGGAACACATGCTTATTACCTTAGTCTCATGAGTAATCAAGTACCATGAACAATCAAACATATAGTTTCTGTTTATTACTGTGTGTATATTTGTAATGTAGAAACTTGGTATGTAATGATCCCTACAACATCACAATATTTAAAGAGCAAGTATTTGAGGAATGGGTTCAACAAACTTCAGTACATGCCAAAACTTTCTCGAACATTGTGTCCTCTAAAATAAAAAAGTAAGAAGAGGAGATAGACAACAAACTATAATCAGTTTGAATTCACCTGCACTCAACTTGATGCTGAAAATGATGGTACCTCCAGGTGCCTGTGGTTTCTACATATGCTTAGCGTATTAAACAAACACTACTTCAAAACAGTGACAAGTCCATGCAAAGAGCTGGATAGCAAGCTGACTCATTTTCTTCAGTTAAACAGTGTTTTAAAAGCATCAGGTATCCATTCCTCAACTGACTGAGCAGCAGGGAGAACAAAGCAGCACAAGAGAGGACAAAGAAACAGAAGGAAACCAAACTGTTTTCTGGGCTTCAAATTGAAGAATATTAACGTTTTCATAGCTTTTGGGGGGAGTATTTGAGTATCCATAGTTTGGACATGAAGAAGCTGAAATAAGAAGGAGTAATACTTGATCTTTCATCATTTGGTGTGAAAGACAAGCAAGATGCTATCAAACATCAGTACGGTGCTCATGGGAAAAAGGACCTAAATTGGGGTGGTGGAGTAGAATGAAAGTGTCGAGCAAGAATTGTGGATACATTAATAATAATAATACCAAGAAAGTACCAAAGGAAAAACAGAGGGTGATAGGTTAGAAGGAATAAAAAGAGGAAAAGAAAATGAAATGGACTTCTTTTTCTTCGCTCATCAAGCCTGTAACCATGGGGCAGGACAAACAGAAGCTTCAATTCTTCACTACTTCAAGCTCCATTGTTGGACAGAACTAATGATGGACAACTCACAGGTTATTCAGCCCTAGAAAGAAACCAATCTGGAAAATCTTAGAAAAGCTTTTCTAGTAAAAGGCACCTGCCAACTAATAGCAGCAGTTGTGTCGCTGGACATTCACAGATTTTGTTAAATTTTGGAACTTCTCTTAGCAATAATACCTAGAGGGTGTGCCAGCACAAAATGCTTTCAGTACTCCTATAAGCAAAGTGACTTCAAATATAGCAGAAAAATGTCTTTGAGTGCAAATTCTGTTCCTCTATAGTTACACTGCACTAGCACAAATCCTATATGAAGCTTTACATGTAAAAAGATTGTCTGCTGTGCCTTAATTTTTTTTTTTTTTAAATCTGCTGAATACAGAAAACTATAATAAATTACTCATCACAAGCTTAATGATGACTCAAACATTAGCAAAAATGGACAAAATTACAAACTGGTGATTTTTATTTCGAATCTATGTTAAGCTGAAATATGTTTCTTTATAGCAATCAGGTTTACCTCAGAGATGTAGCTGTAATGTGGAATTGTGGGATGTAAGAGAATCTAGCACTTTGTAGAAATCACTCTACCTTTTAGAGAAATGCAGCTGATACTCTGCTAGAGTGGATTTCCATGACAGTGAGGCTATGAAATTTTATACCAGCTGGAGATCAGTTCCATACATCTTTCTTCATGACAAGTGACATGCACTAGTTTTGGATTCAGAGTTATGCAGAAGCAGTAAAAATCAAACAAATACATAGTGTGGGGTTTTTTCTTTTCATGAAATATTTTCTTCTAATTAAGCTGCAATTTTGAAGGAAAACAATGCAGGTGTATATATTTAAAAATTCATTATCTCACTACAGAAAAGAACCAGCACATGCTGAAACTTGTATTGTAATTTGGGGCATGAGAGAAAAGTGCCCAAAATATTTGCTTAGCATCAGAGGCAGAGAGTCTATGATTCTAAATATTATAAAAAAGGGGAGGAAGCAAAAATAGTAATATACTGTATAATGTTCATGTACAAAAAACAAAACACAGCAAAAAAAATGAAGAAGTTGCTTAGCCATGCCTTAATTAGTAAGCCACGCTTTTTAAAAAATGTAATAAGAAAGCTATTTTTTCAAAAGAGTTAAGCAACAAGGCTATTTATGCAGTTTTCTCAGCACTCAATATAGGACTAAAGAGCCTGCAATTTTCAAGGTGATTTGCAATTTCCATTAATTTGTTGAAGGTTTTGTAGCTCAATAATGAGACACTTTCATCAGTTATTAGTGAATCAGAGCTGTTTGCAGCTTTAATTCAAACACAGTAAATACAAATGCAAATGTGCACATGATTTTCTATTATCATTTCTAGAGGGTGAAAGAAGGCAAATGATCTTCAGGAGAATGGGGATGTTTATCATTATTTGCGTAAAATTGGTTAACAGCCCCATACTGCTGGAAGTGAACTGAGAGTTGTTGATGAATGCTAATATTTGGGTTGTGAGGAACTGCAAATGGTCATTTGGTGCTGGGGTGTTGGCTTTACCTCCCTGAAAACTGAAAATATTAAGGTTTTGTCTACTTTAAAAGACACAGTTGTTGGGCTGTCATAAATATATGGTTTTATTTATTCATGAGCTTCTTGATTCAAGGGAAAATTTCTTGAAGTTTAGGATCCATGTTAATTCTGGCCTCTGAGATTCAGCATCTTAAAATCCTTGCCCAAGTCTATAGACTACATCTATATTGTCGAGTTCTGGTAGAATGGATTAAAATGAGACATTGAAAGGGAAGATTTACTTGCATATTAAGATGCCTGAAAATGCACGTGGACACTCAGAATAGTTCACAAGGTGACAAGAGAGGTTTCTAATGCCTGTTGAAGCTGATGAAAAAATAAATGCCAACAAAATTTGATGTCACTGAAATCCCATTCTTTTAAAGCACCTTTCAAAGCATCTTTGAGCATCAACCTTCACAAATCTGGTCCAGAGAGCAATAAACTGAATTTGTTTCTGTCAGTTAGCAAGTATAGGATATTTCCTCTTTCCAAACCAAGCTCTTAATTAAAAACAAGGCAAACATTTAAATTAAAGATGGATAACACAGAGGTTTTACTCAATAGTCACTTGATGGCAGTGTCATGTATAAAAAGATTAGACTGCTAAGTGAAAACTTTAAAAAACCCCTTTAATAACAGTAAAAAGCCAACCCAAATGACACCTTGATTACTGCAGAATATTACCCTCCTAGCAGAACTCTTTTTAATGATATTTCGAAGGTCAGCAACTAAATCAATAAGTAAACCCATAACAATCATGAATTTTAAACTTAAAAAGTGTTGCTATAAAGGTTATTCCTTTAAAATCAATATATGAAATATTTTTAATGTTATGAATTTGATATTCATTCTAGCATGTAACCCTCCAATGATAACTTATGGTTAATTTCTCTGGGAAAAAACAAACTAAAAGAATTCCATGAGGATTTACTAAGAAAGAGATCATGGACACTGATTTAATAAAAATGTATGACACTAGTTTTACCTGCACAGTATCATTTCTGTAGCGTATAACTATGAGAGTGGTTTGTATTTCCTGCCAGCAGGATGACCCAACTTCTTGGGTCATCAAACACAGACAAATAAACTCAAGAGAAGAGGGAAAATAGTTCATGGAAGGATACAGGTCAAGTTCAAAAGCTGCCTTTCTCTTCCTCTCCTGACTTACTCATCTGTTTGCACTTCAGGCTGGAGAGCAAATCCAGACTAACTGTTTCAGCTGAACAATTAAAAGGGCTAGATCCTTGGGCTGTAAGTGAACAACTAGTTAGGATCTGCCTTTGCCTCCCAAGATGTCCAAAGATGATCAAACCCAACTTTGGACATTTTTATACCAGTTTGAAAAACAGATCATCCCCAACACGTAAAGACTGCTCAGCATATTAAGAGCATTGGTCAGTAACATTGCAATAATGCAACTGCAAAGACAGCTCTGTGAGGATCATACTCTACCCTTGATTCTCCAGAAAACATTTGTTTGCAATACCAAACATGTATCTAGTGAAGAAAAGACAACTCTTATTCCAGTCTTTTAACAGCTAGGCAACTTCTTAAGACTAAAATCTGTCATTCTCTTGATTTATGACTGGAACTTGCATTGATACTGATGATTATTCAACATACTGAGTGAAACAGGAAGAAATCCTTCAAGTGGTAAAACAAACAAAAAAATTAATGTTCATAAATATTTTTTGAGTTATAGAAACACTAAATAACATCCTGAGCTAATACAGAATTAATGCCCACAAAGTTTTCTTTTTCCTTTTCAAAATTTGGGGGGAAAAGGCAACTTCATTCCAAGCACTATAGCTTCAATGTTAGTTTTTCACGCAAAGCAAATTTTTTTTAGTCAAGTTCTTAAACCTCTACAAATACGGTTTATAATGGAAGCTGAAACAGAAAGTCCACTAAATGCAGAATCACAAACAGAAGCAATGTTTTACTTCTAAAACTAGTGTTACTTTTCTCATTACTTTTGTGAGTCACAAAATTCATATGCAGCAGTCTCAATGGTTCAATTGTACTTGAGTTTTTAAAATTAGATAAATGTCTTAGGCATTTCCAGAAAACTTAAAAAAAAATAAAAATAAAAATCCCTGCTCTTCCTCCACCAAAACTACTGTGCATGAAAAGAATTAACATTAAAAAAAAAAAAAAAGTATTTCTCTGATGGTTTTATCAAACAGGATTCAACATTCTTCCAATGGTATCTTGCAAAGATATTTTTCAGGTTTTATGTAAACCCTAATGTATTTAAGTGTGAATTTCTAAACTTTTATTGATGTTGTAACTCACTCAAATTTATATTTAAGCCATAAACACTAACTGTGTTATTTTATACCTGACAATAAACAGTTAACTGTAACTGGGACTGGGGGGTGAATAAGGAGGAAGGAAGGGAACTGGACAAAAAGAAACTGTAGATTCAATTTCCAAATGTAGCATTACTGTGTTCTTTCCGATACCGAGTACTGCATTATATTAGTCTTCATTTTGATAGTTAAAAAAAAAAAAGGACAGGAAACTATGCTAGACTGAAAAAAGTTATTTCAAGTAAACTTAAAGAATAAGAATCACATATGACTGAAATACTAGCATTATAGGAGAAATTACTTCTCTTCATACAAAAAAAAAAGTGCTTAGGGTGCAACCTTAGTGATTTAGTCAACTGTATATGATTTATGTACTACTTTTTTTATGCTAGAGTCCACAAACCAGTTCCTTCTCAAACTAGAAAGCAGCTGGAAGAGGAGGGGTTTGCTTATTTATTAAGGAGCATCTACCTCGGTATTCATTTTTATAGAACTCCTTTTTCATTGCTATGGGCCAAAATTCATTAGTTCACTGTTTGAAAAATATACAAGCAGCATTACTATGACTGATGGATTCCGCATTACTAGGATTGATGGATTCCTGACTAAGTCTTATAAACAGGGTTTGAGAGTTTATTACTCATCAAAAGATGTACTCTTTCAGCGTGGTGGCAGACACATTGAAGTTGTCCTGGAAAGGCTAGTAATGAAGAACCTGGAGCACCATTGCTGTAGACCATAGTCAAGTAGGCTCGATAGCTGATTATAATCACTAGGTCACAGAAGAGAATCAAGACAATAAAACCAAGTAATTTCAAATTTTAGTGGTGAAACTGAGAAACAGAAAAGTTTTGTTTGTTTGGCTCTTCGGTTTCCTTGTGCAATTTAATTTTATCCCCAGTGAATCACAAAACTATAAACCTGTCCACTTTAGAATTAATAGCTCAAAGAATTGTCAAACATTGCAGTAAACGGCAGTTCAATGTTTGCAATGAGATTATGCATTTTGGTGACGGCTGTGCAATAGGTGAGTTTAAAAGCATTTCAAAGAAGAGATTGTAGGTTCTTGCTGCACAGGAGTAGCATTGTTATTAACAGAAGGGAGTTATGCAGAGAGTAGAATGCACTAGCAGAGCAAAAAAGGTACCATGACATATGCAGCAAAAAGGTGGGAAATGTAAGCAAGATACAATGACTCAAGGTGAAGATATCCTGGAATTGTGAAGAAGCTTATGAATGAGGAGCCTGAGAGATAAGGTGTCAATTTGTACAAAAATGTTTTCCCTAAAAATGACAAATTTTCATGTTAAAGGTCTAAGAAAATCTTATTTTAACCTAACCAGTTACTGTTAATCAGAGTTTTTTGTGTTTGGGGTTTTTGGTTTTGGTTGGGGTTTTTTTTTCATTTAAATTGACATTCAAATGACCTTAAAAAAATATTTGTTGGTAGAATAAGGACAAGATGCTTGAAAACATTATTCTAGCTTTGAAGCTTTATATTGCTCTCCTCTTCGCCTGCTAAGCAGTTAATATTTCATACTTAACCAAATTGTTTAGATTTCCACATGCAATCAGCTTCTCTCTTTTCTAGACAGAATTGATGAACAATAACTACAAATGTTAGATATCCTTTATTTGTTTCTTTTCTTTATCTGTTCTTTAAAGAATCTTCTCACTTCAATCCACGTGAATCCCTTAATAATTAGGTGGGAGATTTTTTATACAAAAATATTTAAAAGCAAACTGCATATGCAATTTCATGAGAATATATAAAAATCTTCCCCTATTTTGCTATCAGTTATCTACTTATTAACACATACATAAAATACTAAGAAAATATTTCTATCTTTACTGGCACAGAATGGGCAAAACCAGAAAATATGACAAAGCAAAATTCATGATTTTGTAAATTTCAGATCAACTACATCTTTAACAGATGCATGGAAGAGTATTTAAGGTTAGGCAGACTGCTTGATCCAACTTTTTTTGTTCTTTTAAAAATTGATGTAATTTCCAGATTTCCCTTCTTTCAAACCTGAGCCAATGAAACACAAGTATCAAATTGCATCAAATATATCATAACATATGCTTAATAGACACCTATGCTTGTTGTTTTTCTTCTACTTTTTAATGACCTCCCCAGACTTAGCTTTTCACTTAGAAGCCACCGCTGTTGTTCCAGACTGTCCTTTTGCAGTGCATTTCACCACTCGTATCTTCATAAGCACTGTGAAGAAAATCTTGTAATATGGTTGGTATCAGTGATGCTTGGTTTCAAACTTTATGACATACTCTTAGTTCCTTTGTGCTATCTGATAAAATGTGCATGAAGAGTAAATTTGCTACTCATGAACAACAAAATATTTTAGAAAATAGTGATCTTTTAATATAACTGTGAAACTTGTCCCATGTGTCTTTGTTGCTCTATCTACAAACTAATTTCTTGTACCAAAGATCATAACTCTCAAAATTTGTAAATTAAGTGGTCATCTTTAAGGAGGAAAAAAAAAGTACTTCCCAGGGAATAAAAAATATACCAGATTAATTTTCTCTCTCTCTTTTTTTCTCTTTTTTTCCCCCCTGCCTCTTATGAGTATTTCTGAAGGAAATGTTTATGTATAATGTTATACTATACTGAGGGTACTGGCTGATATCATTGCTTAAGATATTTGTAAACATACAGTGGAGACACACTACGTTTTCAATGGGAACAAAGCACAGCAGGATTGGCCCTACAGTAACACAACATAAAGGAAGTGTTTTCTAGAATATAGGAGGTTTTCTGTTGTTGTGAAATACTTAGGGCTCAGGACTTACTAAGAGGCTTCCCAACCCTTTTGAATTTAAACTCTGATTTAGCAAGATACTTTAGTACATATTTTATAGTACGTGAGTAGTCCAATTAAGAATTGATTAGAAGCTATCTGAAAAATATCTGAACAATATATTAAAACATCACACTAAACCTGGAAATTAATGCTGTTACTGTATTTACTTCAGTCCATTTTTTTAGGTTGCTACGCTTGCTATTCTTTTACTATGTATAAGAAACATTACAACACGATTTTACAAAATGCTAGATAATTTTACAGAGAAATAGAAAAATAGAATTTTTGCATTAATTTTAAGCACAAAACCACAAATGGAAATAAAAGAGTTAAATCTAAAACAGTCTACAATAAGCAGAAGTCAAAATGTGCCTTTAGGTGCCTATTCCATTTGTCGGGCTTACTTTTATTTCTAAATCATATGCCAATGCTCTGTGATATTTAAACTATTCTTTAAGTGAAAGAGAAATATGCATCCAACTTCTTTTCAACATATTAAATTAGTTTAAAAAATAAATTATCTTGGGGAAGAAATCTTCCATGACAAGACTAATTATCATAACAACTTAATGTCAGTTTCTTAAAGCATGGGAGGAGTTTGGGGTTTTTATTCAGTTACTGTTTGATGCTGTCTAGTATACCTAAGTTCCCATGTTACACAATAGTTTTGTTTGTCCTAAATTATAATGCTTTTGATATTATATATTTAAAAACTGAACACAATCTGAACCAGTCTGATACCAAGCAACTATGTATGTTTTCACTTTATAAATAAGCAGACTGTTGAATTCAAGGTGTTAGCAAAATAATTTTTAGCACACCTTTTTCATATCAATTTATAAAGTTGATAAAGTTCAAAGAAATATTGGACCAGTCAAATGTTGGCAGCAGGCTAATGGTTATCACAACTAAGATGATGTTAACGTAAGAATGACATCAACATTTCTGCTTCCAAAACTGATGATGCTAATCAAAATGTGGAAATTACACAGCCACCTGGGATGGATAGGAAAGTTTAGGTGTGACACCCACAAAGTATGTGTTTCAGCAGTGACAAATTAAAGTTTTCGAGCAGCTGCAATGTTTTCAAGTGGGAGAAGCTGATAAAAATCACAAGGTGAAACGGCGATCTCCTTCAGAACTTACTATTGGGCTAAGGACAAAGAGAGACAGAAACAAGATTTTGCTCTGAAGCAGGGGGAACCTGCAAAAAAAAAAAAAAAAGCTGTCCACCAGAAAACAAGAAAACAAAAACCACCTTGTTGTTAAAGAGAAGGGCTGGGTGGTGTGAAACTTTCTTCTTTCTGGAATGGTAACATGTGAGGTCTGAAAGGGCTTGAACAATTTTCCTTTTTCAAAAAGAATCCTCGTAGGAATACTTGTTTGGGGAGAACCACTAGCCAAGAATATGTAGTTCAGCAGTTACTTAACCCCCAAGAGCAATTATTGCAGGCGCATCTCAGAAAATGGTTGAGATTTGCTTCTGGGACACCCACTGGTGGCCACCGGGTTCTGATGTATAAGTAGAACTACACATTCAGCAACTTGAAGGTAAAACTATTGCGGGAAGTTTCAAAAGTAGAGCAAAAGGTAAGGGAGAATACTGACATTAGAGCTGATATAAAGAATTCATACCTATGAAGACCTCCAGGACCAAAATTGGAACCACATCAAGTTCTGCTTTGTCATATTGTTTTCCATGTTGGAGAAAGCAAAGGGAAGGTGTGCTTCACAATGGAAAGTATAGTCCATAAAAGGAAAGAATTTAGGACATGTAATTTTCCAACAGTATTTTTACAAGAGACAGACTTGCCAACTAAGGGCCAATCCAAATACATGCACATGCAAAAAAATAATTTAACACAAACACTACTACATGATACTCTACTACACTGTCATGGCACAGACATCTACGTATAGTGAAAGACAATTAATGATTGTGATGGCTAATCAGGAAGCATGCTAGGAGGGATTATCTAAGTAAGCAAATCTCTTGCAATTGAGGTTGAAGGATGTTGGAAATGAAGGGCAAGCTTTGTTTTGTGGATAAAAAAGAGTAGCTCCCCAAAATACACAGCAAGGTATTAAATACAAGGAATGAATCTAAACCAAGTGATGCTCTGCAAGACTGCACCTAGTAGTGCCCTCTAGTCACTTCTGGGCATTCAGTCAGTGGGACCAGAACAGAGCCAGTCTAAACCAACCTCCCTGCTCCCCCAGATCCCTATGGTGGGGAAGTGGGATCCTCAGCACCAATTGTTTCATTCTGCAGATCAGGTCCTATTGCTCCTCACTACTTGCTAATGTAGACATAGCCAAACTATATTTATTTGGAGACTAAAGCAGGGCTACATATGGTGAATTTCACCTTTGACAAGTACTAACTTCATTTACATTAACACCTGTCTAGACTGTTTTCCTAAGTATAAACATTAAAAATCTCCTTAGTGTATTTGGGCCCTTCTTACTTAATTAACCATATGTGATGTAAAGTGATACAACCCAGTTAAAGGTATGTCATTGTTGATAGGATCAATTACAGTCAGACATAAGTATTCCTTGCTTATACCATCTGTGCTGTACTCCTAAGTGCAGAACCTTGTCAATGAAAGTATACACAGATTAACTGTATTCACTTTCATTAAAAAAACACCAATCTGTTTTGTCAGCTCTAGGCACTTTCTCTTAAAAAGTTGCAATAATATAATGCACATTCACCTTCTCCTTCCAGGATACTGTGGTTAGTACTATACCACTTGAAGGGTTTAGAATAATATTTGAGACCATTCTGCATCTTGAGTCATTTTATTCTTAACCAGTGGCAACTGTACAACAGTCTTCCAAAACTCCACTTACATACCTGCCTGGGAAATCATTGTGGTCATGGTAAGGAAGTAAATCTTGCCCATTCTGTTACACACTCATCAACATTTTCTAAAGCTTCTGTTTCTCACTGCTGTTCTTCAATATCACAGGATCTGATCACATCACATTTGAGGAGGAAAAAACCCAAACAGCAGTAATTCAAGGCTTGGAAACCTTCAGTTGCCATGTAGGTATGCCTACAGACAAATACACACATGTATATATATAGTGGAAATACTGCAATCAATTTCATACCTTTGATGTTAGCTGCAATGAGAAATTACAGTTAGATTAATCTAATACTCCTAAAGTTAATTAACAATTTCATGGATGAGTTTTATACATAAGAAGCTATAAGATGTGCTCAGATCTATATGGCTTGGGATGGGTCTTCTTTTCATTCCTATCATTTTTATGAGATAACTATTTTTATTTAAAAACATAATTATAGGAAAGGCAACATAGTCACTGGATGGGTGAGGAACAGGTTTTAAAGGACCAGTTTGGAGCATGGGAAAAAGCTGTACAACTACATGTCTTTAGAGAGCAAAAGTTCTAAAAGAAGGTTGAATTACAATTTACAGTTTTTTTCTCAGAATTGGGGGAACAAACTGATGGCATAAACCATGCTTCTAATCAGGCTCCTTCCAAAGATGACATCTTCAAGGAAGATTAGGGACCAGTGTTTTATTGTTAAATGATTACAGTTAAAACTGTAATCAATCCAGGCCACTTGAGAAAGCATGCTCTGCATTTAAGCACATTCCTTTCTCATAGAAGATTTGAAGGCCACACTTAAGGATTCTCATGAGTAAAAAAGCAAGAAGGGATAAATAAGATGCACTTTTATTGCTATTGTTTGTATACTGTTTTTATATCTCTGTGTTTAATTTGGAAGGGATTTAGAGGCACACCCATGTGGGAAGAGCCTGGTCAGTTTAAAACTGAAAAAAAAATCCCAACCAACCAAAAAACAACTTTTGGCTGATGAGGGTTTTTCCCTTTGTTTATTGTAAAGTAAGTCTAAGGGCTTGGTCTCCAGTTGTGTTATGTATCAGAGATCCTAAACAGTACTGATGAGGATACTGACCAACAGTTTTATAAAATTACCTAGAAGAAGTAAAATTATGGAGAAAAGCTTAAATATGTTAATTACAAAATGGGAAAAGCGAAAGCAGTGACATTGAGATTTATGATTAGCATGCTCGTTCCTTTAGTGTTCAAAAGAGCTGAAAGTAAATCATACTTCAGGGTGTTGTAAAATACATATAAATAAAGAAACATTTATTTGAAATCTATAGCAGACTGCCTATAATATTTTTATGATTGTATGTAACACATTTGCGAATAAAATCCTGTTTACAGCACCTTTTAAATATAAAAGTAAAAAAAAAACAAAACAAAAACAAACAACAAAAGGAAATTTTGCCACAACATAATAAATCCCTCCTCAACCCACCCAATGGCACACATAAGTACTTTAATGAAGCTCTGATTATGAAAGGACAGTACCTGTATTCTTCAGAATACAAAACAGAACATTTAGAGTAATCAGCAGAAAAATATCTGAATTCACTAACAAATAATTATAAAATTTTTATGTAGTTTTCAGTAATACTTTTATATGTTATATTGACAAAACAAAATCTTACAAATCTCTACACAGGAGAGCCTAAAATGCTCTTTTCCTTTTGGTCTCTTTATTCATAATCTCAAAATCTTACCTACTTCTCAGTTGTAACAAAAATTATATTTCACTAGTTCTTTTGGAGCACAGGCAATCTGACTTTCACATTAATTTCTGACAGATACACCTTTGAAGAGGAAGCATTGTTTGAATCTCACCTGGAGGACAAGGTTAAAGTAAACTAAGCAGAGAGGTTTGCTGTAATACCACTGAACAACAGTTAAATGATAATGTGAAGCTGTCAGAGTTGGCAGGTTCAAAATCCCAGTATAGAACCAAACAGCTTGCTTGATTTTTGAAGCCAAAGAAATTATGTAACAAGAAATTTGTTTGTGCTAGGAAAACATTCTCTGTACCCTTTCATGCCTTCGATAAGTATTTTTCAAAACGCAAGCAGTGGCACATTTGTCTTGAGAAGATGTTTTCTTACATTAGACAAGCCAATGCACACATCTGAAAGCAAAAGACTATCTACTGCATAGTGCAGACATACAGACATTATATAATAAGTTATTTTATTATAGATGCTCCACTTACCATGGCCTGTGCTGTATGGTTTCAGAAATGTACATTTTAATTAAAAATATGCATTTGATTTAATTGCACCCATTTTTGGCTTTGCACAAAGGTGTTTGGATGAAGGCTTGCAGTTCAGATATCTGGTTGAAACACTGCATACCAGAGATGGCTATGCAGGCTTTGGGCTGGAGAACGAAGATAAAGGTGTTAGGTAAAGGCCTCAGAAGTTAATAGTGCCTGCTGCACAGCAAGTCTCATCACACTATCTCAATCCTTCCTTCTTTCCTCATTAAAGACAGACTAACTGGAATGTAGTACATCAATACAACTGTAGTAATTCTGCTGTGTTGCTCTAGGAAACAAACTTTATGAACAAAGAAAACTAGAATTCTGCAATTCCTTTTCAGGTGGTTACATCTCTTCTTAGGAAATGCAACTAAAGAGCTATTAGGTGTATTATGTCACTCATCCTTACAATTCGTGTATACTACAGAATACATTTTAATAACCATTATGTACAACAAGTTAGTGTTTCAAATGTAACAAATTTCATAATTATCACTATTATCCATAATGATCACACTTCAGGAGAAATTGCCCTAGGAAACTTAAAATATTAAGGCATCAATATTGTAAAGGGCCCCATGCTGAATTTAAAGTGGATTCAGGTATTCGTCTAACAGTTTAACAATGTGTTTTGCACAGACAATAAAGGTGTGGCAAAGCTGCTTTTTATTCCCCAAAACAATAAAAAAAGTTGTCTACATTACCCAACTTTTTATTGAAAAGTCAGGTAATTCCACCTGTTTCATCATGAATAACATTACACTGTCTTATAAAAAAAATAATAATTTGAGGTGAGCAATGTTAGGAACATGAAAAGATGAGAGTCTGCTTTTGGAAAACTGATTCTCTCCATTTGGAATTTTATTCTGTATTCATGTCCAGACATATTCTTGAATTAATTCTCTAGGCAAAAATTTCTACTTTATACATTAGTGAAATCCATCTAGAAAACAACTGCTGAATCAAATGGTTACAATTATGGCACACGAATTACAACACTTTGAAACAAATTTTATAGGAAGAATTTATGATCAACACAACAAAAACTCAAAAAGAGGTCTTAATGGTCAGGGTACCAGCCTTGAAATGGCAGATGTAGATTGAATCCCTCATTCCAGCCCAGAACACTTTATCAACTATGAGCTGACCCCTGGGCCACAGATCCACAAAACCAGCAAGGTACCAAAAACTTTTCTGATGGAAGTTGGGTAATTTTGAAGATCTCAGCCTTGGTCTCTCTCTTTCTCTGCCTTTTCTGTATGGCAATAAAATGGGACTAGTAATTCTGTCCTACACATTAGTGCAAATAGATGGGGAAGAAATCCACAAATAGTTTAAGTAATGCAAAATAGGCAAACCCCACCCTGCACTGAAAGTCTGGAAGATGGAGAACACAGCAAACTGCCAGAGTGCTCTGAGAAGCCTATAAAAACATTTGTATCAAGAGTTGATAGTCTGTCCCTTTTATTTCCCTTATACAATGAATTCCTGCCTCAGGTCTACCTTCTTCCTCAAGAATGGTCTTGGCAATCACCAGTGCTCTGTGTGATCTCTAGCTGTATCCCAACAGTAATATAGCAAGGACTTAAAAAAAAAAAAAAAAAAAAAAAAAGCTCTTTCTTTGTTCCCAATCTCATGCAGTTTCTACATTTCTACATTTCAATTTCCACTCCTGGTTATCCAGGCTGATGTTGTTCATTTCTAAACAGCAGTTTTCCCATTATTGTTATTATTGCCATTTCAAGTTTTCACTACATTTGATTTGAGTGAAGTATCCTATTTTCTATTTTAGTTCTGCCTCTTCAGAACTATTCCTACCTATGCTTTTTAAACACTGTATCCTCAAAGCTTTAATACACTCAGCTTCAGATGGCTATCTTGTACTCAGCAATAAGTTCAAAGATGAGATAGGTTTCCAAAGCCCCTCTGCACAATGTTTGTCATCTACATACATGAAAAAATTTGAGGAGACAAAGGATGGGGAACAGATGAAAAGTAAAACTGGAAAAATACAATATTCATAAAATGCAGTGATCCAGAATACATCTGCCATTCAGTCAGTCAGTCTCTGTATTTATGTCCTTAATGCCCACATGCAGAACAGCCAAGAGTCTTTTCCTCTTTCTTACTGCAGGTGACTGCAGCTGGCTGACTCCTACAACAACCAATGCCAAGACCGGTCTCTAGGATGCGAGTGACCCCACTAAATTGTATATCATATCACAGCACAGTGACACAACAAATTAAAAAACACTTTACCTACAGCTGACATCTTATATTGACTCTTCACAGTTTGTATTGTGTCTTCAACATGGTCTTTATACTACTTCCCTTAGAGAGCCAACCTCCCCATAATTGCTGAGTTGACAGCATCCTGGCTGGCACTGCCCACTGCTTTAAACAGACCTCTGTAAACCAAACAGAGGCTATAAAAGCAGTTCATAGCCTTAGCTACTTCAGTTACTTTCTGAACAGTCACATGAGGATACATGCATAAATTAACCCTGGTTATTTCTAAGGTACCATACTGAAAATCTGTTTAAATGTAAGGAACACAAAAACATCAATGAAGCAGTTGAAACTGTTATTTGCTTTGCTACAGTGGAATATTATACTTGATTAGATGTTGAGAATGAATTGGATAGTCAAGAAATAACAAGGAACAAAGTAATCTTCCCATTCTTGCCAGGACCAAATATTTTACCATCATTATTGGGTGGGGGAGAAAGCGGGGAAGTTAAAAAAAAGTGACCCAAATTGTTTATATATAGTTTATATATGTTTAATACGGATGAACAAGATTCAAAGTTTGGTACTGGTCTATCAGCCTCAGCTTCAAAGTTTTCAAATATAGTTAAATGAAACCAAATGCATTTAAATGAATACTAACTGATTTCTTATAAAACACTGAATTCTTGTGCTTTTTGTGGCTATCTGGTATGCACTTCCAATAACTGAAGCCAACAGAGCTCAGATCTGGAAAATTAGTTTTGCTGAAAATAGACAAGCAACTCTTCTTTAACATTTACACTAACGTCGTCTGGAAAAAAACAGCAATCTTTTGTACTTCATTTGAAAGGGTTGAATAAATGTCAGTACCAGGCAATTTTCCCATTCTGACCAGGACTGGCTATCTACATGAAAACACAAAATGACTTGTAAATCGGGTTGCTACTTACCTGCTCTGTTCTTCCTTCAAACTGCCACCAAGTACTGACCCACATATCACTGTCTGTACCATTCCCCAACAACTCTGAATGAAGATGATTGCAAAGTAAAATGGAAAAAATACCAGAAGGTTTAAAAACAAACTATTTCATGTCTTTTCTCATTAGCAGTTACTCAGAATTTCTTTTGTAATAGCATCTACTCCTCAAGGAGACAGTTTTACTCCAATGGTCTTGTCTAGTTTTCCTAACATTAAGAAGGGGATTTTTTTTTAGTCAGTGTAAATACTTCTAAGCTTATACAAGTATTGATGAATTTATTCTTATTAGATGTCTCTCAAATTCTACCTGGCTTCCAAGTAGATCAGTCAAAAATGAACTAGATGTCACTCACATCACTGAAAAAGAAAACATACACAACACTTCATCTCTGTAGAGTATACATGGAGACAGACAGCTTACAACTCACATGCTCATGCCATCCCCCCTTCTATTTAATCTTTTAGAAGTAGCATTCCTTTTATCCAAATTAAACTCATACTACCTTTCTGTTACCTCTCTATGAACATCTGGCCATCAACTCAAACTGGGTATGGCTAAAACAAAATTTTGAGACTTTGTCTCACAAAAGTCCCTTCCATAAAATGCTTTTCAATCTTTCTAAAACCTTTAACATCTGGCCTGCACTGACAGGACCCATGAATTTCCTTCTATGTCTTCATAGGCAGGATACTCTATGTCATCAGCGGTATGTATGGTCTTTCCCACCTACATCCTCAATCAAATGCCTGTCCCATGTTCCCAAAGTATCATTTCTCAATTATGTCAAGGCATTCCTCTCTGGCTTTGACAAACCTATATGTTCAAATACATCCAAGTTTTTTGCTGCAAAGATAATATTCCTAGCCCAAGAGTTCATGCTGTCCTTCTTTTTAACTCCCTGGTCACCCCTTAGGGCAAGGTCTCACTGATGTGGATCTCCAGAGTGGTCTGTGCTGACAGTCTGCATTAGTACACTTTGGAACAAGCATTACTGTGTTGCTTCCCGTTGTGCCAGGGAGAAACAACTGTAAAAGCGCTTTTAACTATGTGATGTTTTGGTCTACTATCACTTTCTCAGGCTCTCACCACAGCCTCTCTCAGCAAAATGGCTGTTTTTTCTTCAAAAGTTTTAGGTACCATAACTACAAAAAATGAGAGAAGAGCTGTGCCAGCTGGATGCTCAGACTGCTTAAAACTTTAACCCATGGTCAACTATATGTTCTCTTTCATCTACATTTAATTATTTAGATTACATTCAGGCCTGTATGCCTTCAAATTTGTAAATTCAGTTGAAAACAGCTCTTCAGCCAAATCAGACAAAGAATCAAAATGTCCTTTCTGCACTATGACCTTTCTGTGAATGAAATGAAGTAGGGAAAGATGAGTAATTCACACACTTTGGCACACCAGTTACACAGCCAGTTAGCATTTTTCACCTTACTTTGGTTATAAAATTTCTCAAATTTTCCCCTAATGCCCAACTCTGTTAATGGTTCCTCATTTTTCTTCATGACCTACTTTGTGTGTCAGTCTTCGTTTTGGTTTTGCAAAATTGGAATGCCATGTCAATAATAATTACATAGATCATTCTCAAATAAGACAATGATATCTCTGGTATACGCCAGTGGATGGGGCATAACACACAATAAAAAGCGATGAGGCATTTATTTGTAGAGATTTGATAGTGTGCTGATGTTACAGCATATATATGCCTAATCATGTTGACTTTGAAAACACCACTCTAAAATTAAATTAATAGTGCCTCTCACTATGCTATTCTACTGACATCCATTGCACTACAACTATGCTGAGCTGAATTAAGTCACAAAATTTTAAAGATGATTCAAAAATCAAAATACTAAATCTTTCAGTAAGAACATAACCTTCCTCGAAGACTTGAAAGCTCTAAAAGAAGACAACAAACAAACTCCCAAAATTTTCTCCCAAATTTTCATCTGACATCATATTCAACCATCATTTCTCTAAAAAGATTCTCAAAATGAAGCCTGCTTAGTGAAGTTGATCAAAACCACTGACTCCAAAGGATCTTGGAACAATATTTATGTACACAGAACATTTGGAAAGTGTACGCAAGTTTGAGTGCCAATACAGTACCCATGAGAAGAAAAATCGTTGTGCATTGGAACATTCAATATATTAAAAAATTCAAATATATATTGCATATTAATTTCCAGATGTGTGTATGTGCATGTATTTATAGGCTATCTTCTGGTGCTCAACTTTGTAACCTCAAAGTAGCTTCAAAATATGAGGTTTTGTTATTTGGTATATACACACGTCAATATATATTTAATATATACATATATTTTACTATGAAAGCATATTAAAACCAAAAACCAATCCTGAACAGTAAGTCGTGGTTAATATTCTCATTACAAAACAGTCTTTATATGACAATATATAATTTATAATCTGAACAGACAATGGCCAATGCTCAGAAAGGGCAGTTGTCATTGTCTAAGTAGCCTTTCAGCACATCTTTTTGGTCTCATTACTCAATGTTTTATCTCCTTTAATAAAGGTACTTTTCAGATCACCTAAAACTTACCATGACATTAATTTCTGAAAGGTTGTTTCTTTGGCAAATACTATACTACCCAAGCACTCCACAAACCTTCATCGCTTTAGTTAAAAGAACTCAACACATACATATATGAGACCATTGTGTGGAAAAGTGCCATTAGCATAGTTTCAGTTTAACTGGCAGAAAATTATCAAGGTCAGTTTATTTTGCATATGCAAAACAAACTTCTTACAGACTGATGCTTTTCAGACTATCTGTTTCTGTACATTCAAAACACATTTCCCCTGTCGTCTTTTGCTGGAGTTGCGAGAGTTCCCAGGAGCTGCACTGGAAGCCACAAGTACCTCCCCTAAGTACCCTGGAAATAAGGAACAAATGATAGGGATCTATCTGAGCAGGAGTATGTACATAGAGTATATACGTGACCTGAGTGGTGTGGCAGGCAGAGGAAGAGGATCCAGCTGTCCAGGGCACCAGCCACCCATTAATTTCTTTCTGGGGGATAAGTGCAGGGCTGATCCAAACAAGGGAGATGTGCTGACTTGCTGTGGGGATCTCTGATGTGAAGTGGTAGCTGGTGCCGAGGGATCCAGACCGTCCCCCCAGCCCCAGCCCCCTCCTGAGCAGATGCACATGCAGCTGTGAATCCAACACATCAGACACACTCCAAACAAGGTGTCTAACTGCCTTTGATTTTTTCAAACTCAATTCCAGAGAACTAGTACATTTGCTCCAACATGGGTGCAGAAGATTCGAAAACTCCTTAACAAAACAACACAAAACATAAGGGAAAGTAAGGCTTGTATATTTTAAATGTTCATCCAGGCAATTCTCATTCTGAACACCACTAAGCAATTCAATAATCTGAAGGGAAGTAAGAACTCAGAAAAATGAGAGTATAAGCCCTGCCATAATATAGCTTGCATAAAAGACATTACAAGCAAACCTATATCTTCTGTTCAGCAGAACATAAATGAAATACTGATATGGAGCATAAAGACCATTCTAGATTAAGACACAGAACTAAAAATCAGGCAAAATTAAAGCCAATCCTTTAACAATAATAGATATTAAGAACACAGGGATTTTATTATTATGCTGCGTTACTATAGCCACTCAGCTACCTCCTCACTGCAGCATCATCAGTTCTCTGTTGTCCAAGGTAACAGGAGCCTGGATTCCCCCAAAACTGGGGGGATTGAGAGGCTGGAGAGTGAAAGGAGGGAAGGGGAATGGTGGAGAGGTAATACAGATAGTTTTAGAGAGAATGCCAAGACTGAAATGTAGCTCCACACAGCTGGCTGTGATGCAGCAAAGCTTTGCATCGATCACAGTACAATGCTGCTATGAGCCTTTGCTTCCTGGAGGGCCAGGCACCATACAGTTCAAACAGACTCTGCCAGCATGGGTTCAGTGCTGTGCTCAAGTTATTGAGTGCTCTTGTGCTGTTTACGGTGTGCAGAGAAAAGGCATTGCAGTGAAGTCTGATCTCTTGGAGTTTACCAGCTCTAGCCCGGTGCTGCCTCTCAGTGCTTGCATGTTTGCTACACCTGACCTAATAAGACCTTTTGGAAATGGAGCAGGAGGAAGTGATAGCAACTGCAGATAGATTCGCTGTGGGTTTGAGACAGCTGACATTGAGTCCAAACTGATAATACCTGTTGGACTTGCCTCTGCATACATTTTCTGTGTTCCTCATCCAGGATAAGTGATGTAGGGACATTCAAGTTAGGTCTGCATGGAGCCTTTTGGGTTCATACAGGGTTTACTAGTTAGAGCTCTACGCAGCATGAAAGTAGCTAATCTGTTTGTGGACTTAAGCTGGTTTTATAATTGATACAACCACATTAATACAGCACTGAGATGTGAGGTATGGACCCAAACTGGCTCTGCATTTGTGGCATGATCAATCCAAAAACTGAATGACAACAAAATACTGAATGATAACTGTAGCTCAGTCTATCTTGGCTACGCACTGCAAAAGATATTCATATTGCAGCTGATCAAATTATATTACACATAAATTAAGCACTACACAGCTCATTGGCATTTCTTTGCTTATTATCAGTCGAGACTAAATTCAAAGATATGATGGGTCAGCTTTCTTGTGAGTCATTTGTGCATCCCTCTCTAAATGGAAGGACAACACACCAGGAAAAGGAATATCAACATGGAGGCACGTTATTGAAACTGATTTTTCCCCAAAGGTAATCTAAACACATCTGTAGCAAACTTGATGTCAAGTTAAAAAGTGGTCCTTGAATTCAACTAACCAACACTTCTGAATAACTTGAGTTTTGAAGTTTCCCCAGTATGTAGGAATGAGAATGGCATGAAGTTCATAAAAGTTTGTTTTACTTGAGATATTTTTTCAAGAACAGCCAAAATTGCTTAGTGTCCTAGACTAAATTACTTTTCTACCCCAGAGAGAGGGTGTTCCCTCTGAAGCAGAGATGACAGCACAAGAATTTCAGAAAGTATTGTTTGCATTTTATTGATCTTCAGATTGCTAAGACATGGGATTTTAAGATACAGTACTGGCAGTCTGAAAGTTATAAATATTTAAATTATTTTGCTTTAAAAAGCAAATAAAGCACTGTTAAAAATATTTAGTATTCTATTAGAGGTATAGTCTTTTTACTGCCTTTAGCACCAGGTTATCAAAGTACCCTCAGTAGTCCATTAAGAGCTAGAAGTAGTGTCTGTCAGAGTTGGTTTATTTCCTCTTTCCCTAAGGGGGAAATTAAGTGTAAAATACAATGTTTTTATAAGGTTTCTTTTATTTCATCATTTTAATAAATGCATACACACACTTCTATGTTTGTGTCAGACAAAGATACATAAAAGAATTGTGCCTTGAATTTCCATAGGAAGTGGCTCCCACCACCCCAAACAGTCCTTACAAACGCTGAGGAGACAAGCTTTATAGAGGTGATAAAAAGTTCCAGTGTGCATAAACTTGAGTTCATTATAGTGATTTTTCTACCTCAGAATTAAGGCAATTTTTTTAAAGTAACTTCAGCCACTCATCACCTTCGAGATATGAAATAGGATCTTGTAATGAAATCTCTATTCTTTGGGAGCATCTTGTCTTTAGAAGCTTAGATTTCATATCATGGAATCACAGAATAAATGAGCTTGGAAGGGATGTCTAGAAGTCACCTAATCTGCTCCCCTGCTCAAAGCAGGTCTAAGAGCAGGTTCCTCAGCAGCTTGTCTAGTCAAGTCCTGGACACTTCCAAGGATGGAGATTCAAATATGAAATACAAATATCACATCTAGCAGATTGTTGTTGGAGAGGCTCATCCACATCCTCATAGATTTTCAAAGCTAGCTGGGATCACTATGGTGCTCTGTTCTGATTTCCTGCATAATGAAGTCAAAAAGCTGGAGTCGCTCATTTCTGTATCAACTTCTCATTGAGTAAGGACATGACAATAATCAATTTTGATTTAACAAGCTGAAATTTGAGAGACTTTAATGCATTCCACACTCCGATGTATAATTCATATCATGTAACATTAAACTCTATCCCAGCTTAACAGACTGTCTAGAAGATGGTCATTTTGGGTTCAGAAGATACATCCTTCTAACCTTGTCTTGCATTATGTCATCTTTCACTACAAAAGCTTCTCTTACAATTCAGTTACTCTAAGCACAGAGAGCAATTACCTTCTAGCTATCAAACTGCTTATTAATCCCAGGGGATTATAAGTAAATATGTGAAGCTATATGGGTGGTGGGGGGAAAGAGAGGAAAGAAAAAAAAAGACACACAGGCAGACAAAAAGAAGATATTTGAGAAAGCTAGCATCTCAGTGCCACCAGGATTTCAAAGAACGGTGAACTGCTGGTCATTTTATCACCAGTAGTGAAAAGAAAAAGCAGCCAGTTTTGTAACCAAGAGCTAATCAACTTAGGTATTTCTGTCATACAACACAAAGTAAATTTTATGTTGCCAGTTGAAGGCTGGAAGAGGGAACCAGGGATTATTTTCCTTCTGGAAGCTGTTCCACTTCTCTGTTTTGTGCAAATTCGACCGAGTCAGAGAGAGCTCTTTGCACTGTATGATTCAAGCTGTGGGCTCGAGTTTGAAGCACTTCCGTAATATGTGGACCTGTACCACCCAGCGCTCTAACTCTTACTGTTAAACCTTTCCAGTAAGAGTCTTACTGTGAGAAAAATGTCTGTCTCCTTGAAAAACAATTAGGGAATTACATTGCAAAGTCATGAAAAAGTACTTCCTCTAAAACCTGTGAAGAAATCAGACACCTGCATGTGCAATGTAGTCTTAGAAGCAGAATGACAGGATTACAAGGTCAATGGTTTTCCTTTTGAAAGATGTTATCTGGGCAGCATTCTGACTCCTAGAGAGTTCAGAAAAAGGAAGAAGACAATATACAAACAAAAAACTACAACAGGCAACAAAAAACAACCAAGTGAAAAAGAATTTTAAACAAAACAAACAAGAATGATGAGAGATGAGAAATATCTTTTTCTGCAACCATGCTTAACCCATTCAGTTACATCTAAGAGATGTACAGAAAGTCAATATCAGTAGGTTTTTTGCTTAATTAGATTCAAGGATGAAGGAATTCACAAAATTGTATGGTCCCTTCACCTGTTGTTTTGAAAACAGAGTTTTCATGACTATGAGAGCAAGAAGAATATGACTTCCACACAAACCAGACTTGACCAAGCACTTTGTAAATGTACAGACCAAGAATCTCATAAGCTGCTTTATATAGGACAGGAGTGGAAATTCCCCCTATATAGGAAGCAGAACCCCAAATCTCACCAACCAAGTGAGCTGCTGCAATTCAAGCTAGCTGGTCTACAGGAATGTAACATGCAATCAGACAAGCATTCAACAGGCCTCTTTGAGATGTCACTGTTGAGGCCAGTAAGCAGTCAAAAACCCAAAATGTTGCTGTAGACTACAGCATTAGAAAGCCCACCAAAGCAACATTTCCACAGAAGAAAAATGGTGTCCCCCTAAAAAAAAGACAATGGAGAGAATGTCAACAGAATAATATACGTCTTGTAAGGAAGTACAGGATGACAGCATTTAGTTATCCCTTTAAAGAGGAATCTAATGTTACTCTGCCACCGACTTCTGCTTGTCCAGCTCAGCATACGCTATGATGTACACAAGGGCCTGAAGCAAGTTTCCTCAGTGACCTGAAATTAGCAGGACTCATTGTCCAGGGGCCTCAACTCCACTCAAGTCCTGTGCCTAGTGCTCATCATTAATCACGTGCCACTGAGGGCCTGGAGATGGTCAAGCCTGAGCAATGCTGAAGCCAGATATGCCTCCTCTAGCCTTACCTCAGCCAACCTCAGCACTTGCACACTGATAAAAGCTGGGCTCCCATTGGAGGCTAAGCATTCAGCCGGAGGGCTTTGGACAACACAGCTGTGCTGGGAATTTGACTGCATGACTACGCACCTTGTGAGACTCTTGGATCCCCTTAACTTTTCTTTGACTCTTAGCATGAGAAGATGCCAGTTAAAATACATTTTTGATACAAACCTAATAAAACATGCCTTCTTAGTAGACAAAATGGCAATTTATTCTGTAGATTGGAAGCAAAGGACCACTTCCAATGTTCTCTACCAGAAGAAAACACAGCATATGACAAGGGCAAAGCCTATTTAGTATTTATACATAAAGCAGACCTAATCTTGTTTGGAGTCTTAAGACTCTATAACAATGAAATAATAACAAGTTCTGGATACTAGTTATTATTCTCATATGGTTACCAAGCAATTATTGCTAACGATAGGTATCTGACACTGTCTCCCACAACTGAATCTTCTTCTATTACCACTTTGACTATCGTTCACTGCACTGTTACATCTAACATGAGTGTTAGCTCCTTGAGAAAACAACCTAATTAATTTTATATGTGTAAGATGCCCCACAGACTCCCCTGATGCACTAATCGTACAAATCCATTCCTACTGAGCTGATCCTTCAAGAATCAGACAATAGTTAACACAAGTATATGTCAAGACTCAAGGAGCAGCAAACTTGCTTTACCAAAGAGAAAATCTAAGTAAAAAATGGAACACTAAGGCAGAGCTAGCCCAGATATTTTTGCAACAATAATTAGTGGGCATCTCTAAAACAGGAAGTGCTACACAAAACACTGCATAAAATGTAAAATCTCCAGCTGTTCAAAGTACAAAGAAACATTCTGGGGACAAGTTTTGTACATGATTATCTATGTTAATCTAGGCCAGAAGTGGGTGCACTGGCAGTACCACAGCATATATTTTGCACATCTATCTGCTCTACCTCTTACATTTTCCTCATTTTCTTTCACACATTTTTATACCCTTGACTAATCTCTGATTCAGCAGGCCATTCTGTATCACTGAATGTTTTCAAATTCTTTTAAAATCAGCCCCAAATGCTAATATTATATAGATATAGGTCTATACCTATCTCTATATAGGGGGGTGTATATAGACACACACATACATACACAGGCACACACAATATTCACATACATACACAGAAGGTAACCCTAACAGAATTGCATCCAACTGTAGTGATCTAATACTATTTTCCCCACCAGATGGCAGTAACTTCAACTTAATATAAACCAGACTCGTTGCCACATGTGCAGCAAACAATGGCATTCTTTATATTTGGGGTTTTCCGTAAGAGGGAAATGCTGTTTTTTTCAACATGTACAGCTATTCCAGTTTCCTTCTATCTGATGACAAATTGAAGGATAAAGTTCACTACTAACAGCTAAGCTTAACTTTGATCAGTGTATCCTACATGGTCTTTTTAAAAAATGTATCATCCCATATTGTTATTTTTCCTGTATACGGTAATTTCGTCAAATTTGAGAAATATGGATGTTATTTCCAGCCATTGTCTTTTTCCAAGAATAATTCCCAAGCAGAAATGACTGGGTAACTTTCAGTTGCATAATAAACTTAAACTTTTACAATATATGCTAGTAATCCAAATGAATAAAGGACTCCAAAGAAGGGGAAAAAAATGAAAAACATCTTGTGCATAATTGTTTGAGAAAAAAATACAGTGTGCAGACTTCTTGATTTATGAAAAATTCAGGGTATCATCTACAGCAAAAATATTGCAGGCAGTACATACTATGTTACATAGAGGCTAAATTGCCTTTAATGTGGGAGCTAACAATTGCTTCTACCGGTAAAAGTAGGAAAGATTTTGTCAGTGTAGTCCAGGGACTGTAAAAATAACATAATCTGGTTGATGGGGACTGCTCTGTAGGATATCCAGCTTTAGGAGCGACTCATCCATAGATCCAGCCAAAAGATTATTGTTTGCTTTTTATTTCTTTAACTTCTCCTTATTTTTGAAAGAAATTTTCCTAAAGAAAATGTCATGTATTACAGAAAGAGGACTTGACTCTTACTCTATTAATATTAATATTCAGAATGATTAAGTGGGTTTATATTCAGCTCTATGCTGACTGCAAAGAAAATAGCAAAATGCACATTCTTATTAACAAAACACACTCATATTTCAATAAATTTATGACCAAATACACAGTCTGTTTGGACAGCTGGCTTCCACTATCCAACAAGCACAGATTCAGATCCTTTTTTGTTTCATGATTTTTAGTTTTTAGGTAGAAAGACAAAGTAGAGCAGAATTTTCTCAAGATATACAAAATAAGTAAGTACAGTGATGGAAAGAAAAGACCACAAAAATAAAGCAAAAAAAATTACCCAGATTTTATGGACAAACAGAAGTTTGAGAGAAAACAAGGATGGCAAAAAAGAAACTGATCTCAGACACATTAAAAAAAAATGAAAGAAAGGAACCAAGAACTAACAAAAGTTTCATAGTAAAAGGAGGAAACACAAGCAAGAGGAAAAGAAATTATGATTGTGAAGCCTTTGGGAAGAGAGAGGAGGAAAGTGAAGGAAGGCCAAAGAGTGTTGCCTTGAAGCCTGGCTTTAGGAGTGCCATTGCAATGAAGCTCAATTTATTTCATAGAAAACTAGGCCACTATTACCTGCTCGAGTAGAAATACACTGGTGAATTACTGCTTTTCAAGAATCAGTGATACAACTACTTTCTACTAATTCAACATTAAGCAGGCAGCCATACTTGTCCTTCACACTTATGGCTAATATTCCTGAATATTTAACTTTTCATAACCAGCTTCTCTACACAAACCAAAATGTAAATCCAGTTTACATGGATGTGTACTAGATGTCCGCCATCCCAAATCAATGTCATTTGAACTGAAGACAATCTCATATGGTATAATTCAAAAGACCTTTTCATAAACTTTTCATTATGGCTTGATATTCTTCTGAGATTGCACATTCACATCAGCTGGAAGTATGAGCACAATCTACCACAAAAGTAAGTTATTCCTAACATCTGAAGGAAGAAGAAAACTAAAGGTAACAAGGAATTTTTAGTATGAACCTAGCCAAATGGTTTTAAGTGAAGAATGCAAACCTGTGTGAATAACCACGCACCCAAAATCCATCCTTAGATCAGAAAGACAAACTGAATGGGTCGTTGTTGAAGTGGACAGAGTAAGCACATGGATACACCGTTCAACATAAGGTCCTAGCATAAAGAGTTTAGCACAACCCTGCAACGTTCAAAGGGCCAGTAAAGTAGGAGTTAGACAACTGCTTTTTCCTCCAGCTGCAGTATCAGTAGTGATCCTACAGTAAGGTTTATAAATTCCTGTGTATTTGGAAAAAGATATGGGAAAAATAGACAGAGGTGAAGGAAGAGCAACAAGAACTGAATACTGGAGAATATGTGTTACAGTGGACGTCTGAAGAGATATCAGATCTACTTTAGCTGACTTGAACAAATATATAGCAGTGATTACAGGAAAACAACTACCATCTATAAGTGCCAGCAGAAAACAATGTCTCAAAGCTGAAGCTAGTCAAATATAATCAGGTAAAAGGCACAATTTTTGACAGTTTGTTTCAGGAATTAATCACTCTTGCTATGAAGATAAATAGGGGATTAAATAAAAAATATTTTTCTTCCTGTTTCAAAGACAAAATACAAGGGAGTAATGGCACAAAATATAAAAAATTAAAAGAGTTTAAACTACATGGTCCAATGGCACATTCTGATTTGAAACATTGTCACTCTCCATGAAAGGTGTGAATTAATTAGTCACATCTGTAAGGAAAAATATTTTGAATCATAGTGATCCCAGCCTTCCCACAAGTGAGAGGATTGCCATTTAACCTTCCTTAGAAAATCATGGGGAAATTTTCATCCCAGTGAAGATGACAATAAAAAAACTCCCATCACATTTAACAGTGCTGAGATTTCAGACCCAGTTCTGGTGTTGCCCGTGCCGAGCTATATCCCCGCAAGAGGAAGCCTCAGGGCCCTGCTGCACCACCCTAGACGGGCTGGGGCTGTGGGTGCCAGCCACCGCAGTGGGCCTGACCCTGCCTCCCTCACAGCAGGGCCCAGCCTGGCCTTGCTGCGGGGCCCGGAGTCTAGGCCTCGGCCTGAGGGACACCTGCTCGGCCTGGCCCAGTGCTGGCGAGGGGGCTGTCCCAGCTGCTGTCCATGGCCGGCCCCGCACCCTGGCAGCCCTGTGCTGTGAGGATAAGCACCATGACTGCGCTCCTCAGGAGCCATTTCAAATGCAGAGGGAGTGTCTCCTAACTCTGTCCCAGGAAAGCTGGCATGGATGGAGAGCAGCAGCACTGCCTGCAGTCACAGTGACTTGGCAACTGAGACATTGGGTAACGGTCTCAGGGCTTACCTGTGGCTTGTGAAGCGGCAAACACAGTCCTGCTGTGAAACGGGAAGGCAGCTGTATACCTGGAAGAGATACAGTGCGTCAGAACACGGATACAGGACTCACACAATAAACTAGCTGATTCTCTGGGTGTCACCTGGTTATTCTAAAATTAACCCCGTTTCAAAGAAAGACGAATGTTATATCCCATAATTACAAAATATACAGACAAAAAAGAGGAACCTTTTTTTTCAAGGCTTGGTGAACTTCAACAGGTTAACAAATTTATGGGCATTGTCATATATCAGCAGCTTAAGCAAGAAAATAAGCCGGTACCACAAGGCGGAGTGCCTCACCCCTTGCTCGCCCGACTCGGCCTGTCTGAACAGCGGACCAGCACGGGGCCTGCCCTCAAGCCCTGCTTTTCCAAGGGTTGCAGTGGACACAGGCAGGGAGCAGGCCACAGAGAAGGTGAATTATTTTACTCCCCTGCCATCTTCTCTTTTGCAGGCCCCACAGCCTTTCGTAACAGTACAAACTGGGGGCACTCCCTTGCTGGCTGCACATTCAATTGTGTGCTGAGCTATGCAAGCAAATAAAGCCACAATTTTATTAGTTTTATACAGTAGCAACCAACTCAATTTTTTAGACTGAATTTTAGCACATGAAAATTCTTTTTTCTTTTTGTAGATTTTTAGAAAACGTGTAGTTTGAAATTATCCACAAAGTCTCATTTGTACTAACATCTTCACGGCAAACACAAAGTTGTGTTTAGTAGAATTTATTAGGAAAATTATTAATCAATAATCACATTACTAGTACAATAAATATAATACCAAGGGAGAACACACCTAGTAGCAGCACTATTCTGGCAACAGATGTTTAGTTTATGCAGTAAGAAAGCCTCTGAGCTGTTTGTTATCAACAGATCACATATAGTGCCTTCCTTTCATTAACATGGAGTTTTTCAAGAAATGGGATAAGTTAGTAAACTGTTGTTATATTCAGCAAATGCACAGGATCTTTAAACAAGGAACCCTTTAGCTTCTGAGAGCTCAATTAGTATTAATTACAAGTTTAAAGAAGCACCACAACATATCCACATTGATAGTATAGGCATATCTACAGCATAATTACTGTCACTTCAATAAGTGCAGTCATGCATACGCATCCCCTTCTAGGATCAAAGTGGTGGCATATCGAGCCCAGGCTCCTGCTATCAGACGCAACCGTGTTTCACATTCCCTTTCATAAATGTATCATTTTCCACCTTGCAAATAGCTGGACGTGTGTAGAAAAACAAAACCTGACAACCTTATTGGGAGGCTTCTCCAGAACACTACTGCTTTGAAGGCTAGAAATCTTCTAAATTTTAGTCTGATTTTCTGCCAGTTATTCCTGTCCCAGCTCTGTTCTTCAGATTAAATTATTGTTCTCCTTTGCTTGCAATTCTCCTCTCCCCGCAGCAGGTCTTTTCTCTTGGCCTTCATTTTACTGAAGAGAAATAAAGCTTTTAGTATCCTCGCAGTAATCTCTCCTCTTCCTACTATTCATTTTACTAGTCTTTCTCTGTTTGTTACAAATAAGTTCATGCTTCCTATACCTGAGTGCTCTGAATGCTAGGCAGTATTCCTGGGGAGGTTGTTGCAGTGCTTCACATGGAGGCATTAATAATGTTATTTCACTACCTGAATGGTCTAACTTGATACACTTTTAAATGTCATAAACTTGGTTTATGTACATATCACATTGGTGTGTCAGTCATTTTGGATGAAATTCATCTCACCTAGTTCTAAGCAGCACTTCTGAGCTAGTCACCACAGGCACCTTTTATAATTAGAGACGCACTTTACAGCATGATTCATCTGATCTATTTTTAGAGATTCTGACTGCATGAAATCTGTTGTGCCCTAGAAATAATCTTCACTGACTATTTCTACACAAATACCTCAGTTGGAGAGATCTATACTGGATCAAATGAACAGCTTATTTTGTGGTTTATTAATATAATCAGCTCTTTCATTTCCTTTTTAAAAATCACAAGATATCAGATAATAGCAGAAGTAATCAAAACAACTGATATAACTTTATGTTTTCAGACTTCCATCCTGTTTCTATTACTCACAGTCTCTGAGTTGCGAAGTTTTCTCTGGATTATTCCAAATCGACAGAACTTTTGAACTGCATATTGAAAATGGCTCTTTTAGTACACCTTTAAAGCCCACAGTAACTAGAGGTAGCACAATTTCCCCTCAGAAATCAAGTGCTTGTGTAATGATTTGATGGGATTACAGTTTGACAATTGATATTCTAGACTAGAACATGAGAAAGAGCAACAGGTATTTTAGAAAATCAGATTGTTGTAATATTGAGAAGTGAAAACAAGATGCTGGATTTTTCTCAATCATAAATAAAAGGATGTAGACTTGGGGAAGTAGGTAGGAAGTTTTTGGCAATCCTTCTCTATCAAAGCTCCTTAACTACATTTTCTAAGCAAGAAGCTTGAAACATTTGAATAGTAAAAGATAAACATTAAAATCAAGCAAACAAGCACAAATACGTATCTCTATCATCTTCTCCAACGGAACAACTACAGAATTTTGCTTCACAAAGAACAAATTAAAATCAGAAGGAAGTCGATACTCTCCCTCACCTCTATAGACAAATCAATGTAGTTACCATGCTGTATGGTCTCACAGTGGATTAATATTTAAAAATTGACTACTGCTGAATCTTAAAATTACCTTAAATCCTCCAAATATGAACTATGCAATGGAAAAAGTGTTACCACCATACCAGTGTTTCTTTGTTTTGTGAGGGAAGTGCTAGCACAGATAAATAGGTTTTTCCCAGAGATTTTGCAGCAAGTGACAGGCTGGACTGAATATCTCAGGAGTTTTGGTTTTGGCCAATACATACTCATGAAGGCTTTCTTCACATGTCACCAACCCTGCTTAAGATGTAAGCATTTGAACAAGTCTTCATGTGACACAAGGATTTGGACATAATTTCTTATGACAGCGGGTAACTGGGGAAAGTTTTCATCCAAACCACTGTCAATCCCAAGCTAAATACAAATTACAGAATATTTGGAATGTTACTGAACACACAAACACAAACAATTCAAAACTAAGTTATTTACTATAGCAGAAGTCATTATGAATGCTTTTCATTCTACTTGTTGCTCAGAAACTAGAACTCAGGATAAGCCTCAGAAATGCAAACACCTAACAACTTCATTCCCTGAACCACAATACCAAAAGGATTAACTTCCAGATAAGTCAGGCTCAAAGACAAATTCATGGACAGGAGATCCATAAACAGATAGTGAAGGTTACAGGTAGTGATGTCCCCTCTAACATCACAAGTCCCAAAACAATGGATGCCAAGGGTGTACAAGGGAAATGGACCACAGAATGCAGAGAGGCCCATGTGCTTTCCCTAAATTGCATGCCCTGTTGCCACTGTCATAGAATAAGCATCAGGATAGGTGGACCATTAACCTGGCCCACCAGAGCGTTTATTGAATTATCTTGTTCCATGAATAAAAACCAGATAGACTTCAGTATCACCTTGAGGAAACTCAAATAAAATTGTGGGGAAAAGATATTTGTTTAAAATTGTTAAACACTGCGGCCTAAAAGTGAGATCATCTAGTCAGAACTAATGAGTGAAGAAATACCATTAGGGTTCTCACAGAACATGCATTCAGACCCAAAAACCCAGTCACAGCAGGATCAAAGGTATGTCATTTCACAGAAATATGAAAGATTTTTTTCAGGATGTAATTTCAGATTTTTTTTTAAATGGCAAACTATCAGCCATCATCCTGCTCATAAACCAAAAATCACCAGATTTTCTATTCTCTATGAAAATTCTATTTTCTTAGGCCAGAGCTCTCACAAACATGTCTTTGACAGTGGCATTTGTTAAGCATATATGCTGACCTTTTCAAAGTTTCTCTCTTTTGAAATGACTGTTCTTGTTTTGCATTCTGCTACATATTCTTTCACATACTGCTAAGTGCAAAATTTGCATGCTTGCCCTAGTTTGCAAGGTTCTTTACTCATGAGCATACAAGTACTACAAGATTTCTTTAGAATTCTTTCTTTTCAGTAATGTAAAACTTCCAGAGCTCTTCAACAGATACAAACACAGTAGGAATTTCTACCTGTTTCTGAAATGAGATGTAATAATTCTACCAAAGGCATATCTGTATATAAAATAGCCAATATTTATCCTGAGAACTACCTCTTTCATTACTATCTCTTTGGAAGAAATCAAATAAGAAAAAAAAATGTAGCCACTCCCCAGACAGCACAATATTTGAAAACCAAGACCAGCAGTAGCTTAGACTTACTCTGGTCCCTTTTAAGCCCTGTTTGATTTTCCATAAAGTCATTATGTAGTATACAAGAGGAGGCAAATGGTGAGGAGGCGGCATGTTTTGGATAAGGAGGATCTCCATGATGCTATTCTGAAAATATTAGAAAGGCAAAAGCAACCATTTTTTAGAAAAACTTGTTTCCTACATAAGGACAATGCATCTCCTCGTAGCCCAGAAAGCCAGTCATATCCTGGGCTGCATAAAAAGAAGTGTGGCCAGCAGGTCAAGGAAGGTGACTCTTTCCCTCCACTCCACTCTCATGAGACCCCACCTGGACTACTGCCTCCAGCTCTGTGGCCCTCAGCTCAAGAAAGACATGGACCTGTTGGAATGGGTCCAGAGGGGGGCCTCGAAAATTATCAGACCATTGGAATACCTCTTCTATGAAGAAAGACTGAGAGAGTTGGGGTTGTTCAGCCTGGAGAAGAGAAGGCTCCGGGAAGACCTTATTGCAGCCTTTCAGTACTTGAAGGGGTTTGTAAGAAAGATGGAGAGAGACTTTTTACCAAGGCCTGTAGTGACAGGACAAGGGGTAATGGTTTTAAACTGAAAGGGGATAGATTTAGATTAGATATAAGGATTAATTACTTTTACGACAAGGGTGGTGAAACACTGGAACAGATTGCCTAGAGAAGTTGTGGATGCCCCATCCCTGGAAGTGTTCAAGGTCAGACTGGATGGGGCTCTGAGCAACCTGATCTAGTGAAAGATATCCCTGCCCACAGCAGCGGGGTTGGACTAGATGAACTTTAAAGGTCCCTTCCAACACAAACTACTCTATGATTCTACAATTCTATGACTGTTTGGCTCTTTGCAGGAGATATTTTTGCCAGGGGATCATATCACAAAGATTGTGATCTTAAATTAGTCAGGGTCTACACAAGAATGAAGCTGTTATTGCTGTTATTCTGCATGTCTATGTTAAAAAGCTACAAGAAATACCAGGTTATTTCAGATTAACATTATTTCAGAACTGCTAAAGCTTCCTCTTCTACAAACAGAAAATAAGCATTAAAGGGACTTCTGCTTATCAGTATCAGAGGCTCAGAAAATGACAGTACTGAAATGAACTTTATATACTTCAGATGCTCTTGCAATCAGACTAACTTCCATTTCAAGGACAAAACATCAAGGAACTACGCCATTGAGTGGGAAAATATGTCTTTCTGGTCATTTGACTCAGAGTTCATCCTGCATCTGTTATTCATATTCAAAGCATTTGGAAGGAGACTTAGAATAAGGAGCAAGGACTTAAGTAGACTTTCTAAGGCTTTTTGTGGTGGTGATTATAGACCAAGAAGAATATTCAAGAACCAGAGAGACTTAATTTGTTTTCTATCTTAAATTGAAGCTGATGCAATAAATCATTCCCAAGTTTATAACAAAGCAAATCCACATACAGTACCTAAAGCAAGTAACTGTAGCTGTCACTGGCTTAACTCATCTATCAGGTACCTTGGTTTTGAGGGGAAAAGCGTAGAGACTTTCACATATTACCAAAATTCAAACAACACAGTTTTAAGTTTTGATGATTCTTTGCTAAATGGGCTTCTCCAAGTCCTTGCTCTTAGCAAGTCCACAGTCAGGCTTGAATATTCTTGATCATTGAGGAAATGTACAAAAGGATGATCCTGGGGAAGCAAACGTGGGGATTAAAGCTGGCAGCACATTTAGAAACCTTGAATTAAAAAGGTATCTTTTCATTCAAATTTCAGATAACTATAACTCCCCTTGTATCACCAAACTAAAACCTGGGCTCTCTTCTTTTTTTTTGCTGCCATTATTTTATCCAGTAGATTATTAGGATGTGCAACATAATAAACTATTATCTTTGAAATGATGACTTACAACATTGTTGCAATAAAGTGCCAGTATAGAAATTGCTTAAAGATGGTACCAAACTGCAGAACCCTTATCTTCAGTGAGCTAGAGGATAGTGGTCTCTTCGGGGTATTTGCTTTGTTTTGGTTCAGTATGCTATGGTAGAGTTGACAAGTTTTTTCAAAGAGGCTTACCTGGGCGACTCAAATTAAGAGACTTATGGTGAAATAAATAAGTCCATTATAAAACCTTTTTCTCAGTTGCTGAAGTTTTCATAGGCTACATGTTCCACATTGGTTCAGCTATCTTAACAGATATCCCTAATCCTTTATATTTCTTCAGGGAATAAAAAATGGAGGGAAGAAAGGGTAGATAAACCATACTGGTACGATTGGTACCTCTCTTAATTCAAGTGAGTAATTCAGTCTAAAATTCCTCTAAAATGAACTGATGACACAGCAAAACTTGTCTACAGCACACTGTGTTAAATCTTTGTCCACCTCTTGTGAAAACAAAGGAATTCTTTCTGAAGACAACAGGAGTATGAATTGCATTGATTATGAAGGAAATTGCACCTGATAATCCTTGCTATGCAAACCACAAAACTTCACAACATCCAGGAGGCATCTCCAGTATAAAAAAAGCCTTCTTCCTCCCTCTTCTCAGAAGCAGTGATGCACTCCCTTTGTTCAGACTAGCTGAATTCACTTCTATATCACAATGGCAGTTAGAAGATAGTGTTGCTTCTCAAGGCCTTTAGAGCCCTGTTATTCAAGAAGGGGAATAAAATGTTTAGATTATTTGCTCCTTCATCTAAATGAATGGCTCAGACAGGAAAATTAAAAAGAAGTCCAATAGTCATCACTGGCTTTAACAGAGTAAAATGCCTCCAACTGGCAGCCTGAACTTCAGCTTGAACTAACTAGGTGCAAAGCTGGCACGTTGCTCAAGCAACAGCCCACTATAACCCAATGTTTTTTCAGAACTTCAGTGTCAACAACAGAAGAGGGCCAGGAGTGTATGTACTTTGGGGCAACACATCAATGCATGGTAAAATCCACCCTACAACAACAACAGAAATAAAACTTAATGGTTTCACAACCATATTTTTCATTGCTAATAGAGATGCACCTTTTCCCTTCAACACCAAGTCTTATACATCTTTCATCGCAATGCTCTATCCTCAGCTGCTCGCAGGAGAAGACTAATTATTTCAAGAAATGATCATGAATATAATTAAGATCAGGTCCTCCCCTTGGTACGCTGTGCAGAGTGCTGTGAATCTAGAGATGATTTTCTTATCAATTACATTAAAATGAACAAGAGGGAAGCCTTTTATTTTAAAAATCTTCCTTCCAGGAGCAGATCTCTCTCTCTCTCCCCCGCTCCTTTTTTATTTTTTATTAAAACTTAATAAGTTATTAGCATGAGAATAAGTGGTTGCTGCCATTACCTTGCTGAATTTTCAGCAGTATTTGATACCAAATACAACAGCACTGTCTTTTGCACTGTTTATGCCATACATGTAAGATTGAGTATTTAACCTTTTAATTTATTGTCAAATGTAAAAACAAAAATTAAGAGAATCGCACATAGTCTAAATAAAGCTTAAGGCACAACACTTCCACACGGTGTATGAATTTCTAAACTGCAGTCAGTATATGAACATGTTTGTCATTATTAACATGCATTTATAGTTCAGTAGGAATACCACAATGTCCTATTACATGTAAGAGACTACACAAAAGACCAGCAAATAGATTTTTCTCTTATGCTAATGGGACTAGTTAATGGACCTTCTGGAGAAAAGGTACAGTTTGCAATCACGTCAAAGACTATCTGAAAACTAAATTAATATGCAGGATATATATTATCCAGAACTAATCCACTGAATCCGGATCATGACCATTTTAAGCTAATGGGTTTCCTACTTTTGCTATTAATATTTAATTGCTTATATTGCATATTTATATTGCCCTATGCATTTTTTGTTGTTTCCTTAGATAATTTTGGCCCATAAATGTGCAAGGTAGGCCAAAGACTTTTTTCAAAAAAGCCTATCACTATTTAGAAGCAACTTGCAGTTGGTTCACTACATACTTTCATTTTGAATATGTAGTCCCCAGTCTAAAGTTAAATCAAACCGTCCTATAGATCAACAGAACTTCAGAATACACCCAGAGAAACTACTCCCATTGATACACTCATAAATATTAATTACATTTATAGGATAGCAATACAAATTCTACCAAGTACCACAGGACCCTGCAGTTATTCAAGAGCAGCAAAAAATACTGATGGAAATGACCGGAGTAATTATTAGTGTTCTTGAAACTTCAAACTCTGTTCAACAGTTCACCAGATATTTGCTCCTCTCCCCCCCCCCCCCCCCCAATTTTAAGAGAATAGTTGGAATAAAATTAATCCTGTACTGATAATAAGAACACAAATGCTGTAGCTTGTAATAGAAAAAAAAATATAGTAAGCACATAACAGAAGTGTAAAACATACATTTTAACAGTAAAATTCTAATAAAAATAGTACGCCATCAAAATTTATGAACTACCACAAACAGTTAAAATTTCACAGAACAGATTTAATAAATACAATTAATAAACCAGGCACACTTATGCCAGAGCAAATACAGTACGCATTTTAATTTTTCAAGAGGAAATGTAATATGCTGTAGCTAAAGGAATAACAAAGCAAAAAACAGAAACAAAGTGCAAACATAATGATTCTCAAAGGTTAATGGTTACACCACAGGCTTATATTCACTGATCATATTTTTACTACCTATAGCCTGCAGATAATATTTTTTCTGTCCCCTGAAGAGGGTAAGACTATTATGTGCTGACTTTTGTGTGCATTTTTTAATTGTCTTTCCTAGGAGTACAAATCTCAAAAATTAGCATTGTAGAGCCAAAAAAGGAAGAAAAATAACTGGCAAAAATATTGGAAAGAAAAAGTTATTGCAGAGAGAGAGAAATTCATTACTTTCATGCTCTGTCAAACTTATAATAATATGCACTTTGAAAGAAAAGCAAAATCTTATTTTAAATGGCGTTTGCTAAAGCTACGCTAACAAAAGGATTTGTGGCCCTGTCACGAAAAACATTGACCCTTGACCTTTTTTCAGTTTAGAGAAGGAGAACAGCCAGAATCTTGTGTATCAAACACGTTTGTTTTGTATAAATATTCTCCCAATTTTCTTAGTTTGCTGCAAAAGTGGAGAAAAAAGAAAAAAAAAAAAGAAAATGCCCCAACCGAAAGGCTCAATTCAGAAACAGTGCAAGCCTGCTTCTAAACAGTCATGTGACTTTTTTTTGCTAACAGCCATGTGCTCGCGTATCATTTTACTCTGAAATAACTCTGCGGATTTCATCTCAACCTGCCTTTGCTTATAATGCATGACATAGCCTGTGAGGGAGCCTGAGAACCGTCCCTCTTCAAAAGCAAGGTTCCCATGCTTGGCCTGTAACCATGGAAGCAGATGCCTTTTTTGCTTACCCCTGCTTACCTCTTTGCAGCCACGAGCTGCTCCCTATTGTTAAAAGGGGTACGCCTTGATTTTTCTTCGTCGTGACCGAACTTGCCTCTTCTTCAAAGGGCATGATGCTGCAGGTCATTGGTCTAGACTGTTTGCACGGTCCAGAGAACAGCCTTGATGTAACCCTTGCTCCGTCTGTGCCACACCACCAGCCGTGCGACTGCAGACTGTAGGGGGACATCGGAGATCTGTATTTGAAAAGAAGTCCGTCCGATTTTGCCATTGTGCCTTTTCAGTCATCGATCGAATGAATATCGAACCTTCTGTCGTTGCATGTGTGAAATAGATAGCTTAGCAAGCACTTTTGTGCCCAAACCTGTGCAGTGGGCCAAACTCTCTCCCTTTATTCACAAGTATTATTGGTTTTTGGAGCATAGTAATTTCTTAGGTACTTTAATAATGGTGTCCTAATGTTAGAGCAGCCTCACAACAGAATCTCTTTGTTGTAATCTGCTTGATTTAGCACTTAATTTTTTTAATTTTTTTTTCAAGGTGCTTTCTCTTTCAGTTATTTCCAGTTGAACATCAGCCCTCTTAAAGTGCAAGGGAGACTGATTTTGAATCGGTATAAATAGCCCAGAATTGTGAGGGGTTTCAAAACAAGATACTGACTGGAGGTTTGCTACCATAAGGCTTTAATAATAACACAGGGAAAAGAGTGAACTTGGAAAGCTTCCAAGGTAAATTCAAAAAGTAAAAAATCAGCAAATATGGCATTTTCTTTTTTTTTCTTTTTTTTTTTTGTTGTTGTTAAATAAAAGTAAAGTAGATAGTAATAAGGAAAAAAAGATATTGTAATAGATAAAATAACCTGACAGTGGTGGCTAAAAATGTAAAAGAATCCTATCTCCTTCTTTCCCTCAGTATACAAGCACAAATAATTTGGAAATTTAACTTCTGATAACATGGGAGCTCTAAAATACTTTTTACTCTTCTGTACTATTGCACATCTATTTTCGATATTCACTGGCTAGCTTATTTTTTTTAAGATGTATTTCATTTAAAAAAAACATATAGATAAATGTCCAAACCATAGCAAGAAATTATGAAAATTATGCTAAGCCACTGAGAAAATGTAGCTGAAGTGTTCAGTTGAAGAGTTCAACAGAACTCTAGAAATTTCAGGGAGGAGAGATGAAAAAGGTGCTCTAAGACCTTTGAATAAAAAAGACGGAATTGTAGCTAATGTGGAAAATGATACATTCTTGAAATCAGTCGGTAAGCAAGTTTTTACTCTTCTTTTAACAGAATGGCAAACTCTGACCACTGCCTGTCAAAAAACAATAACCTAGTGACAGCCATCAGCACCTACTCATTGTAAAATACGCCTGCTTCTACTCTGTTCTAATAAAATTTGGATCGCATCAAAAAGGGCTTATATATTCTTCAGGGTGTTGCTTACCCAGCATTGTCTGTATATGACATCAGTATCTATATTTTTGAGATACCACTATCTCATACTTCAAGGCATACCTATTTTCTCTAATTGCCGCAGGCAAAGGGGAGGTGCACTAAAGAATAAAGAAGGTTATTGTGACAGATGAAACATAATTCACAATGAGTACTCTTTTCATCCAGCCTTAAGTAGCAGAGGATTACTCCAAGCTGAATTTTAGGGGAGTATGTCTGATCTGATTTAATAATATGAGGACAGGCCACAAGCTGAAAGGCAATGTAAACCAATTATGCTTTTGCTGATTGTTTGTGTGGTTTTGTTGTTGGGGTTTCCCCCCCTTTTCTGGAAGTAGAAGAAATGTTAACGTGAAGAGGGTCTGAAGAAACATGGGGAAAAGTAAGAAAAGAAGAGAAATAAAAGTTGGGATTTTCTGGAATGGATATTGATAAATGCTTATTCTATATTTCTGCTTCATGACACTTAAATGAAATAAGATCATGCCATTTCTTCAGTAAATATGCGCTGTGAAAGTAGGTAAATGAATTTTGATACACTTCCTGAACTTGTATTGCTTCAGAGAAATTCATGCTTGAATCTTCTAAAAATGCTGTATGATATCAAGTTTAGATGTAGATAACTGTGACAGTAAAATAACTTTCTGCTAAACATGTGTACATTGCTTTTCTGAGTCACTGTTTTAATATTTAAACAGTAAATAGGTAAGCTTGCATGTGTATTATATATGTTTGTCTCCTTATCGTGTGCTTTGGAAAAGACTTGCTTAGCATAAATTACTGTATTACATTCTGAAAGGATTTATCTCTTTACTGTTTCAGTTTTCATATAACAACTATTTGTTTATGATATAAAATTGCATTCAGAATGTCTGGACGTGTAGATAGTTAAACTGCAGAGACTGCTAAGGTACTTGGCAAAAGGAGTAGGCAGTATCTCATTTTGTCTATAGAAATGTTAATTTAGATTAATTACTTTTTTAAGCAATAGGTAACTTTTAAAAAATCCATTTTAATGCAAGTGTTAATAAAGTAATAATTCATCTTCTCAAAGAATGTTTCTACATATTTTGTATAATTTAGTATGCAAAATAAAACCATTTTTAGATACAAATTCTAAATGTATTTTTCAAGTGTTCATCTTGTTTGAAAATCACGGACACAAAAACCCCGACCAACCATGAGTTTTTTGTTTTCATATGTTTTGTACTTTTTAATTACACAAAAACTGCTTAGCAGTCATAGCTAATAAAATTGTGCTGCTAATTGAAAATAAATTATTACTATGGGATAGTTCATACCTTTCAGATTTTGGACTGAAAATAAATATAAAATAAAGATTAATTGGAACAGATTCTGTTATTCAAGTGCTGCTATGTATCAGACCAGCTAGGACAATTCAACAACTTAACACCAAATCTTACATAAAAAAATGGCAAGAAAACAGCATAAAAATATGCATGTGAAATTATTATTAATTATATTTTCTAAACCAAAAAAGAACACTGAAATTTTGTCTTTCTATAGGCTGTGTTACTGAACTGTTCTCTTATATGATTTCATGCCATTCTTAAAAGCAAGCATAAAACCCATCTAGTGTATTTCATAAACACCATAAGCAATTAGATTTTGGTGAACAAGCAGTATGAATTAAGCACACCTCAGTACTATACTCTTAAAGAAAGAATGAACAGTCAGAAAACATATCAAAATACAATAAGAAAACTGCTAGATTGAAAGCATACATTTTAATATTTTAGTTCGCAAAGGGAGCAGCAGCCAAAAGACTGTTCTAACCACCTGACAAATAGCAACAAACAACAGCTCTTGAGTCAAAATATTTATTAGGGTGGCATGTCAATGTACAGGCTAGCATATGTGCTAAGGAGAAATTATTCTATTCTCTTCAGCTGAGTGAAGTAGTAACAATGAAAATAAAGATTTATAAATATATATAGAACTGAGAATGGTTCTTTCAAATCATACAACCATTTAATTTTCATTGATCATTTAAAAATATATTAAAAAGTGTCAAATGCAAGTTACTTTAATTCCTGTGACAATTTTTATCCAAATATTATTGTTGCCATGTCACACTGCACTTGCCATCCATCGTAAAGTTTCTTAGTAAGAAATACATACTTAAGCATTTGTTTAAGGAGTCAACTAGCATTTTAGCTACACTGAATGACATTAATTTAAGCAATATATCTTATAGTAATAAACTTTCAAACAATGTATATTTTAGGGGTATTCATATTGGTAGACTGTTTTTGTTCTCTTTAAAATTAAATTGAGGAAGAATTTATTATTGACATTATGGCACATAAAACTTTCAGTAAAACTGGAGAGGAAGGTTGTCTTTGGAAAAGTAGGGAAAAGAGAGCATCTTAGATCATGCCTGCATGCAACAAAAAAAGTACACATCTCTTAAGATGAACAAACAATGTTTTAATACTGAATCAAACAATGAGCACTCATTTCTTTTACAAATCTAAAAATATTAGTATTACACATTATTTTAATTTTTTTCTGTAAAACATACATCAGGCTGACTAAATATATATCAAGTTCACTACATCATATTTAATAGCCAGTGTTGGGATTTATTTAAAAGAGAAGAAAGAGGGAAAAAGAGCTCTTCCCTCTCCCCTGCAAATAGCTTTGATTTTAACTAAATCTCAGTGTGCAGGTATAGTTGTCTTATCCCATACTCTATAAAGCTTTAAAAAACTGTGAATGAAATTAAGATTTGAAATATTTTGGGAGCTACAAAGAATACAGCAGCTCAGGAGACAACAGTGGGAATGTAAGAAACCACAGACTTTGATTCTATACGACAAGCTGGATAGGAGTCAAAGCTGCCACATGTGGTGTGAAAAAATGCCACCCCGGTGTGAACAAAGGGTTTAAAATGGAGTCAAGAAGCGTGCAAGCTCAATGTCTAAGCTTTTCCTGTGAATTGTACTGCCACAACCTGCAGGATATCAAGTGGGCTGGGAAGAATAGAGTGCCTTTGGAAGCTACAATGGAGTAGCAGTGGCCGTCGGTGCGTTAGAGTTTCTATTGTTTTGGTCTTCTTGTTTGTGCATCATTACAATGCACTGCTTTACTTCAGTGAGAAATTAAACTCTAAGCACCAAAAATAAAGTCACAAAATTCACCGACAAACTGACAAATGCAGTAATTTTGATCTTTCTTTTTGTAGTCCTAGTTTACAGGTCAATGAGAGAATTTACCAGCTAGATTGTTCATTTTACTGGGGCCTGAACCACAATCTCACACATACAAAATACAGAGTAATAAACATTATTCATAAATATCTCTATGGCCTTTTACTGAGATAAGATTTGCAATAATATAAGCATTCATTGGGGTTTATTCAAATAGAAAGAATGTTGCACCTTATTTCAATCAACAGCTTTCTTCCTTTTATTATTACAACATAAAGCTATTAATCTGCATATGCAGTTCAGAAAACACTATCTTTTAGAAATAATCTATGAAAGTGTGCAGTAGCAACCCAAAAATGTATGGGTCATACACGTGCAAAAATGCTACGCTAACAACGTTTAACAGCGAAGGTACTGAAAAATGTAAATATTCTACCTAGATAAAGGAAAATGTTATGTAGCCAAGGCACAAGAAATAATAAGAAAGAAAACAGTCAAATATATTTTCCCAAAAGATGCAAATAGCAAAAAGTACAAGTTCCTCAAAAAGAAAATGCAATACAGTTATTAGAATTCTAAACAAAATCAATTAAAATCCAAGGAAGCAGGCCCACAAAAGCCAATAAACAGTAAATTTTCTAAGAATTAAAAAAACCTTCCAATTTCCTATATTACATTTACATTTTTTATTAAGGATTAGGTCAAAAGCCACTGATTTTTAGTTTATGAATGCAGGTCAAGACAAGAACATTTTTCTATTTACTCTGTAACTCTGTATAGAAATCAATCTGATACTTTCATTACAACCACACAATCAATTCCATTTAAAGTACAATGCAACAGCCAAGTCCAAGGACAATATGGATCGCTGAAAATCCTTCATACTATCTACAGAATTTATTCAGTATGACTGGGATAATTTTTCTCTCATTAGTATGCAAGAAGGTTTCACAAACAAACTTATCTCAGCTTTGCCTGTTTTTACTTCAAAGCATAAAATAAAAAAAACCATACAATAATTTACTGATACTAGCACCGATGCATAAGTATTGCTCTTCAGTAAATAACACAAATCATCTATTAAAGAACAATTTTATGGAGGAAAGTGTCTAAGTCACACTGAGTCACGATTATTTCTACAACTGTAATAAGAGGACTACATGCTGGATAAACCATGTAACACACATACATGCAGACACACATGATGAATGTAGATAATGTATTTAAGCAGTCTATCTTAAAAGGCTGTATTTTATCAACTTTCAAATATTTGTAAGTATGTCCCTCTCATTTTTCTGTTCCTCATAATGCTATTCTGAGGTTCCTAAGGGACACTAAGCTAAGGTATTTAAAAACTGCAAAATATTATCAATGTCTCTCCCTACACATGTAAAGAATTTGGTATGATCATTTGGACAGATGTAATTTAGCCATTTTTATAAATGTTTTGAATATTCATAATTACTTTTACAGTCCTAGTTCAACCTATTAAAAACTAGGCATAATATCAGATTTTAAAACTCTGACGCTCCAAACTGTACTTTTATTTATGGTATGTTCATGCAGGTTTATTTTGCTGATTTGGTTTTGTTCCCAACCTATTTTCTTAACTTATTTTATCCTGCATCTTAGTATTTATAGGGATTTTTAACATTATTTCTTCCTTCTGTCTGCCTGAAACATAAGCCTGTGTATATTGCTGTAAGTGAACAGAATAGACTGAAAAATATTCTGTTCAGAGATTTCTGCAGAAAAAGCTGCCTGTGATTTTCAAGTAAAAACCTTATCTTGAATATTCTTAGTATTTGTTCCTTATTTGTTCTTTTATTGATCACTTTGCTCAGCTACATGTCTCCCTCCCTAACAACATATCAGAGAAAATGAAAAATGAATCTTGGAATATTGCTCCAGAACGTGCAGTCATATGTCTGCTAACAGTGCTGAGGTTGTGTTTTGATGTCCCTGGTTTTCCCAGCTTTGATAATTTGAGATGGCACTGATATTAAATCTCTGGGTGTTTCTTAGGATATCATCTTTTTAATCTGGTGTATGTTTTTAAGTCACTCTTAAATTGTTGTTTCTGTCAAGTGGTCAACCAATTAGCAGCATCCTCTCTCGGGTAGCAAGACATGCACACATGCACGTATATATGTGTATACGCACGTATGTGAATGTGTGTATTCTGGCTTGTTATTTCAGCTGAGTCTCAAACTGGGGCTCTCATGCACCAGTTAAATTTACCTCTGCCAAACCTCACTGTATGCATTCCAGTCATAAAGAAAATTGCATAATGCCAAATTTCTTACTCACTTATAACAGCACGTAAATAGACAAAGGGTTCACAGCACTGTGAGGAGAGAAACTGTCCTGACAGACTTACATTTATCCCCACTGCAAACCTTGAATAAGCATACATAAACATCTTTTTCCTCCAGTTCAGCTGTGTTTACTTGCCACTGCTTCCCTCCCCTGGCTTCCACCAGCTCATTTTTCCCCACCTCCTGAACCTGTTTATTTTCTCTCTCCTGCCTGTCCGCCAGCAGCAGCGCTGAAGAATCCCCCAAAAGCTGCAGCCCCACACATCCCCATCCCAGGGGCACCCTGAGCACGTGAATGGGCTGCAGGAATTAACACGTTAATTCCATACAGGCAGGAGTAGGCATGACTCAGGCCTTGAGAAGATGAAGCTGGACTATCCAGAAGGACTGCATTAAATGTAAGACGTAGTACCTGCAAGTGAGATAGCAGAGATACGGTTGAGAGAGAAAAATTCACTTGCCCAGAACACTCTCCATCTATTCAGACATTAAGCAGCTGAAACGCAGGCACCGCAGAGTTTAAGCTTGCCAGCAGAGAACAGGACACTGAGCTACTCAGCAGCTCTCACCTCTCCCTCGAACTACCGCACCAGCCTGGGGAGCCACTACACCAATTTTACCGGCAATCTGCCCCCAGGGGCTATTTTAAGACTTTACCAGATCCATCTGCAAAGCTGGCCCCAGAGAGCCAGCTCAGATCTGTTTGAAATGCTACAGACCAGCTACGTAATCCAGTTCAGAGCCTGCAAATAAGCAATATAAGGGATCCATGCTGGCTCCTCACCCATGCACGACTTTTGGTGGCAGCAAGGAAGCTAAAAATGTGGGATGACAGTACAGTTAAGTGATTTATCAGGAAAGAGTAAAGTCTACTTTTTAGAAGAGAGTTACCTTTCCCTGCAGCAGGAAAACATAGTATCTTCATTTATTATTATCAGAAAACAATTCCAAATTTTCCTGACTCAACTGTGTAAATTAATAAACCAGGTTTTCCCCTGGCTAAAATGCATGCTGGACCAGGACAGTAATCACCTCCAAAATTAGCTCCTCCCTCACTTATACCAAAGGACATTTCTCATGGCAGCCTCTCCTGCCATCTCCCAAAGCCTGCTGGATCTGCATGAGCCTTGCAGGCCAATTAGGGTGACAAAAAGCAAATGGACAACAGGCAGAGTAACATGTAGAGAAAACACAGACCAACAGACCATCTCCAGTATAGAAATGTACCATCAAACAGCTGCTTTAGAGCATTTGCCTGTGGCTGAAGCTCTGTCAGTGTGATACCAACAAACTTCAGGGTCCCTGATGCCCCCAAGAGCTTGGGTGCTACTTCCTAACCCTTTGCTTATCCCTTGAAGAAGGTGCTTGGAAAAATCAGGCAGGAAAAGTACTGGGACAGGAAAACATCACCACCCTCTTCTGCTAGAGTCCTTGCTGAGCATTTAGTACCACATGGGGTAGTAAAGGCAATTCAATTTTCCCTATGTACAAGTGCTGGAGGTCATCACTGGTACAAGGGCCAAAATGATTCTGATTTCTTGCCACAAAATGTTATTGACGCTTCTCGACAGTTCAACAGGAACAGCATTGGTGCAAACACATACTCCACCCTTTAACCATCCTGCAATGCTCAGGAATGAGAGACCAAGTGTAACACCAGAGTATTCTTTGCTTGGAGAGAACTTTTCACTGCCTTCCTTAATTTGTAAATCTTCTTCTGTGGTTTATTTTAGTACCTTGATTCTATTTGAACATAGCTTATTATGATTTAATTTCCTCCTTTTTTTTTTTTAAACAGAGGATGGAAAAGAAAAATAAATCTCTCATGCTCTCAGCATATAACAGTTGATATAATAGACTGAAATGGCTCCTTCTAATCACTTGGGGATTTTTAAGTGCATTTTATTGACATGATAAGCCATTATGAGTCCTTCAGACTTGTTATGGTTTATCGTATCAAGGCTTATGGTTTTAAGTAATATTCCTAATATGCATTCACAGCATCCACTCCAACAGCTTCTTTAATCTCAATTAAATACCATTAAAGCTATGTATGGTACCTATGTATAAGTGGCACTAGAACAGTACTTACATGCACTAGTAACCAAATAATGTCAGACTGGCTCAATTGCCTTCCATCTCATCCCATACCCAGGAGTCTTATTACTCAGTACAAGTTCATATGCAAAGGTAACATTATTCAGTGGAGTTGCGGGGAACAAAAGTTTCTGCTGGTGGCTTGTTTGCTAGGGTTTCTTTCTTTCTTTTCTTCAAGTTAGTGGTTAAAATGAGATCCCTTCTTCCAATCGTCAGCAGCTGTCTGAGCAAACCTTAAAACCTCTTGATACATCCCAGAAAAATGTAGGTTATCCCTAGTGTGTAGGACAACATTTGTTCTCAAAAAGAAATAAAACTGAATGTCAAAGGTCACCAGGGAGAGCAAAATTCTGACTGCACAGAGCACAACTGTGCAGCTATCCTGAATGGCCACATAATACACCTATGTCTTCCCCAACCTGTGCCGCAGATTTATAGTCTGCCCCTTTATGCTTTTTGTACTTCATGCTACTTTGTTTCCCCATTTCATCTTCCTTTTATCTTTACATTCTGGCTTCTCCACAGACATGGGTCCCCTGCCCTTAGAAGAAGAAAGTGGGAAGGAGCAAAAAGAGATCGTGTCCAAGGCAGAAGAGAGGCAGTCAAAATGAGTATGACTGCCAAAGTGCCTAGACGTTCTCTTAACAAAAGGCAGGGAGTCCTGCACTGAAAGCAGCAACAGAGAAAGCCGTTAAAAGGTTATAAACCACTTAGAACCTAAGTGTTATAAATTTATGGCAATTGCTCTAACTCCACAATGAAAAAGGTGCAGCTAGTTTAGGAGTCTGAACTGGGGCAGAGGACAAAGCAAGACCCAACAAAACACAGTACATAAAAGAAGTGGGCAGCCTGGCAAGGCAGGCACCAGATTTGGCATAAGTACAGATTTTAAAACATCCAAAGGTACAGTAAGTTGCCAGTGGCCCATCTTGCCATCTGGTGCTCTCCCACAGAGACCAAGGGCAAAAACATTGGAAGGGGTATAAAACCAGACCAAAACTATAGTGTACTCCAAATTCAAAAGGAACTGGGAGCTGTCACCTTGCACAGAGGCTGGACAGTATTAATCAGCTAATGCTGTTGCATCTTACCTCTTCAAATAGAAGCACTTGGCACACTTGCCTCTAATTTAAGGAAGAAAAATATATATACATAAAAGATTAAGAGCACATTTGTCATTTAACTGGTTATACCAACAGCTGAAACAAAGATACTGATGTTGCAAAAGTAAAGGTTGTAGATCCAAATTGTACTTGTAGTTATGGCCAGAAAGATGCACAATCCTCTAATTACTTTATGCAAAATAGCTGCAAAAACTGAACTAAGTTTTTCACTGTTGTCAGAGGTTGGCCCACTACTGAGATTACCCTCAGCACAGAACATTGTGCTTCTCCTATAATGGATTTTAAGTTTATGATGCACTCAGAATCATTTCAATAAAACCAAAGGCTATCAAATGATTTCATAATCAATTAACACTACAGCTTAATTCCCAGTCTGCTACATCCTTCAGTGCTGCTTTGCCACATAATTGACGTCTAATTTGCCATACCATACAAACAGCGTTGTTTATTCTCATTCCATTATCAGTAACTAGCTCATTATTCTAATGCACTCTGAAGTATTTTAAAAATAAATGTGAAAGCAAGTTCCTTTCTATTCTACGTCCATTAGTTATCCTTCCAGGTTGGAAACCATGTTCAAATCATTACAGCCCCTTCTTTTTATACATACCAAGTAACTCATTTGTAGCAGAATACACTCCATATTTTAGGAAAGCTTGTTGAGGTAAGACAGCAAAGCACATATCAACAGGCAGCAAGAATGGTACATATTAAACTTTGAATAAAGCAAATAATTACCATTTTACAACTTTCTACTTTATTTTGATGGCTCAAGATTACAGAAACAGTCCAAAAGTCCCTTCTAAGAAATCACCTTTTTGCCCTTATACCCTTAACATCAATAAGTTTGTTAAAATACTCTAGAACAAAACCAGTAGTATAAGCATGTGTGTGCAACTGAAGCCTCACAAAAAAGAACTTGTAGCAGCCATAAAACTACTACAGTAGAAAAAATTCCCTTCTCTGACCTCTACCACATCCAACAATTGAAAAGTGTGCCTCCTCGGTAAAGAGACATTTCTGTTCAGCTGCAAATTCATGGATGTCTAAACACCACCACCACAAAGACATTAAAGTTCACTTTACTTCTGTATTTGACAAAAAGTCTTGTAGTACAGGTCAGTAACCAATAGCTTACATAAGCAGGGAAAAACTGGTGAAAGAACTACAAATTTCTCCTCTGCTACCTACAGAAACAACTGGAGCCAGAATTATTGAAAATAATTTACTACCCACTTAAAGTCAGAAAAGTCATGCTCCTGAGTCCCCTAAAGAGAGCAGCTGTAGACCAGTATTTGATTGCATATTTCTACATTTATTCAGCCAACTCTGAATTCAGACAGAAATCCACAAAGTCACTTGCTAGAATCCTGGGCCTTTAAACTACTGTCCTGACCTCATCTATTCATATGCTATTTTCTTAGACTTTTAAAGACAGTTTTATACAGTTATTATTCATGTAATACTTTGTCTGTCATTTAGTATTTACTTTCCAGGATTATTTGGCTTCTTTAAGATATATTAATGCTATTTGATTGTATACAGCCATTTCAAAACTCCATGCAAGGGGAAAAATTTTTTTTGAGGTAATGAATTACTAATATTCATGTGATTAAACTCAGCGATAAGGTATTACATTCCTGGACCACAAATATTAAATTATATTAGATCATGATAATCTAGAAAACTCCTACCCACACTTTCTTCATTCATATTTTTTGGACTTATACTGGGAGTCAAGATCTGTTTCATACATAAAATTGATCAAGAAAAGAGAAAGAATCAACAAAAGAAACAACATGGATCAAAACTTAAGGATCTCAGATTTAAATTTGCCTTCACTGGACCAGGGGACCAGAGCTCTGATATCTGTCGTTTGGAGCACCTGATGATATCAGCATCTGTATTCTCATTCCACCATCAACCTTCTGGGAACAGTCAGGAATTTTATTTCATTGTTATATTGAACTCCAAACTCCCCTTTTCCCAAGGACTAGAATAAACAGGGTTTGAGTCTGATTGCTATAGATCAACTGTTCTGTAAGAGATTATTCATCCCATCATTTTACATCTAAATATAACTTGTTCAGGATTTTCCAACTCAATGATAAAGAAAGTCAAGCATCAATTAGGTATGATCATCTATAGTACATAAAGAAAATAAAGCAAAGAGAAGGAAAGGCTTAAGGAGCCTGAATCTTGGTACATGTAATGATGGAAATGAATTCACCCAAGCTCTCCTTTATCTGGAGATGCTTCATGGACTCTTTGTCATCCCTGTAGCTTTACCAATGTGAATTTTACTGCCAAACAGATTTCCAAGTATTTCATTAATTTGAGGGAATTAATATATTCTCATATACATAAAGAGACAAACTTATGACTGCTTTTCTGATACTGAGGTTTGCATATTATTTTTTTGCCTCTGTGTAAAATAGAAACAGATATAGATAACATACAGATGTGAAATAGTATTATGATCATGACCACAAACATTGACTATGATCCTATAAACACATTTTTGTATCCACAGGTACAACCATCTATCCATCCATCCATCCACCAATCCAAGATATTTGAAAGAAACCTAACATACACAGCCCGAGCAACATGGAAGTTAAGGGAGCACAAAGAACTACTATTTTAATTTCATGCTATCCTTTCTTTGAAAAGGCACAGTCCTTAGTACTTTGGTATGCTGTCCAGGTTTCCTTAGAAGTATTTGGAATATATGCTCAGAGATAGAAAAAATTCATCTAGTCTAGCACCAAAATGGGAGGTTTTCAGTAATGAGTGCCATCACATAGCACATAAAGGACAACCAGGCAATCAGGCCCAGTCCACATGGGTTTATGAAAGGCAGGTCCTGCTTGACTAACCTGATCTCTTTCTATGACAACGTGACCTGCCTAGTGGATGAGGGAAAGGCTGTGGGTGTTGTTTACCTAGATTTTAGTAAAGCCTTTGACACCATTTCCCACAGCATTCTCCTGGAGAAACTGACTGCTCATGGCTTGGACGGGCGTACTCTTTGCTGGGTAAAAAACTGGCTGGATGGCCAGGCCCAAAGAGTTGTGGTGAATGGGGTTAAATCCGGTTGGCAGCCGGTCACAAGTGGTGTTCCCCAGGCCTCAGTATTGGGTCCAGTTCTGTTTAACATCTTTATCAATGATCTGGACAAGGGGATCAATTGCACCCTCAGTAAGTTTGTGGATGACACCAAGTTGGGTGGGAGTGTTGATCTGCTTGAGGGTAGGAAAGCTCTACAGAGGGATCTGGACAGGCTGGATCAATGGGCTGAGGACAATTGTATGAGGTTCAACAAGGCCAAGTGCCAGGTCCTGCACTTGGATCACAACAACCTCATGCAATGCTACAGGCTTGGGGAAGAGTGGCTGGAAAGCTGCCCAGCAGAAAAGGACCTGGGGGTGCTGGTTGACAGTCAGCTGAGTATGAGCTGGCAGTGTGCCCAGGTGGCCAAGAAGGCCAATAGCATCCTGGCTTGTATCAGAAATAGTGTGGCCAGCAGGACTAGGGAAGTGATTGTCCCCCTGTACTCAGCACTGGTGAGGCTGCACCTTGAGTACTGTGTTCCCTTTTGGGCCCCTCACTACAAGAAAGACCTTGAGGTGCCGGAGCTCATCCAAAGAGGAGCAACGAAGCTGGTGAAGGGTCTATAGAACAAGTCTTATGAGGAGCAGCTGAGGAAACTGGGGTTGTTTAGCCTGGAGAAAAGGAGGCTGAGGGGACACCTTATTGCTCTCTACAAGTACCTGAAAGGAGGTTGTAGCAAGGTGGGTTTCGCTCTTCTTCTCTCAAGTAAAAAATGATAGGACATGAGGAAATGGCCTCAGGTTGCACCAGGGGAGTTTTAGATTGGATAGTAGGAAAAATTTCTTTACTGAAAGGGTTGTCAAGCACTGGAACAGGCTGCCCAAGGAAGTGGCTGAGTCACCATCCCTGGAGGCATTTAAAAGACATGTAGATGTGGCGCTTAGGGACATGGTTTAGTGGCAGACTTGGCAGTGTTAGGTTTATGGTTGGATTTTATGATCTTGAGGGTCTTTTCCAACCTAAATGATTCTATGATAATATATTTGGATACCTAGCTTAGTAGTTTGTCAGAATCTTATTTTTAAAAGCAACATAAATCTCTGCTCTCAGCAATTTCAAGGAAAGTGTTCCAAATATGAGATGAATATTAAAAACACAATGTTTTTTTCTTTTTAATTCTTGGAAGATGATCTTGGATTACTTGGAGGTTGCTTGTAGCACAGCCAAACAGGAAAGCAGGAAAAGTAAAAGACCATTGATTTTTTTTCCCCTACCACTATGAAACAAGCAAGAATAACTTATTTCACTGTCAGAAGATGACATTATTCATGGAGACAAAAATCTTCAAAACATAGCCTGAATTTTAGGAAAGCAAACCAATTAAGAAGAGCATGCCAAAACACATTACAAATGGTAGAAGCATCACGCCAGTTTACGGACAGGCCACCTAGCAGGCAGTGACAGAACCCAGGCCAGAGTAGCAGAAAATTAAACAGAAAAAAAATCCCTATCTCATCTCCTCCTCAGAGGAGCCTGTGACTAAACATCTCATTCTTGACAACAGCTAGGAAACAGCTGTAGTTTCCTTCTAGCACTTATCCCCAACTCCTGCCCACAGACAATACTCTTTAATTTCAGCAGGACTTGGTGAGGTTCCAGTTGCTCTTCTGTCGGCTTCATATTCTCTATACTCTGAAAAGGTAAATATTCAGGACAATGCAGTCTGGCTGCACTGTTGCAGCTCTTGTGTGTCTTATGGTGGGGAAGTCATGAAATTATTTAGGCAACAGCAGTGCTGTTGGGAAAATGAAATGCAATCCTCTTGAGCAAGAGCCATGAAGGTTCCCACACATTTATTCTAAAGCATCTGCATTTCTGTGAATCAGGCAATCATAAAAGGCATGGGCAAAACTTCCTGATAATTTTGGACACCTCTCCAGAACTACGTAATACTATTCTTCCACTCACAAAGTTACCCTGTACTCTTAAGGGACTGACATTACACTATGTAAGAGAATGCAGCATCCCAAGGAAGATTAAGTACACCAAGCAGGGTTCATGCAGGAATATCATGTAATGTTCTGTAAAGACTGCTATGAATTCAGAAAAAGTCAATTAAAAGTTCTCTTCTCTGGAAGAAAATTAAAGGAATATTTGGTCTTCCTCCAACAGGACAAATAAGCTTTCATCTCTTTGTTTCCTCCAAGAACAAGCAAGATGTTTGCTGGTCAGGGAAAAGTTTCAATTTTTACTGTGGGGTTTTTTTTATAATTTTATTTTTTATTTGTGGTCCTTTTACAACTGATTTCAATATATACAATCACTAGTCATCCACCCACTAACCCCACTTAAAAATAATGCTTAAAAGACTGCCTTACAAAACTGAAATTCAGAAGTTCTTTCTTTCTGGGAAGCATACAGGAAACTGATCATTAGAAGCCATCCGAAGCTGCACAAACTGTAAAGAGCTTCAAGAGCTTCCATATTACATAAGAAGAAATATATGTAGTGATGCATATTCTGGGCAAGTAGCCTTGAAACTGTTTCCTTTCAAACAAGAAAATGGACCCTGATGGAAAATTCTTATCCATTTTCATAGAAACTAGACTTTATTTATCTATAAAATCTTCATTTATCTGAAGATATATTCATTATTTTATTTTCAAATTCACTTTCTACATCTGACACTTCCTGGGAAGATGCAATTCAGTTTTTTGGAATTCCTAGTGCTAGAAGAGAGCTGCCAACAAAAGGGGGAACCTAAAAAAGTCTATCCTGTCTTTTTAAAAGAAAAAGATCTTTTCTGTAGTTTCCAAAGCGGACACCACCTTTAATCAAAATAGTGCCACACTGCCATGTTTATGGACAAATGTTACATTCTTCACACCACAAGTAAGGAGGAGCCTTGCACAGAGACAAAACGCTCCTATTTTCCAGCTTAGGTGCATCAGCACCATACTCTTTATTTACGGGGACTCCAGTAAGTGAGGTAGGGCAGGCAGCAACAGGAGCTGCTATCCTGCAAAACTGGGAGTTACCTGCCTTCGTGGAAGCCTGTTTGCTTATCATGGCAGCACCTGCAGGAGCTCAGCAGGAGCAGGGAACTACCATTTTGCAGGACAAAGGCACCACCACATAGACTCCCACCTCCCTTTGTTTAACACGGAGCACAGCGTAGAAACACACATCGATCACTGAGAATTAGAGATGTTATATTAAAAAAACAACAAATAAATAGGCAATTTTTCTTTTAAAATATAAAGATACAGAACTGGCAAATTGATCACCGCTATACTTCCCAAGATCACTATCAATGTCCACACTTCTAACATGACTTGCCCACTACTCCTCTATTTCCAATTACCTAGCATTATGAGAACTGATTTTTAAAATTGCACATACAAAATCAGGAATTAAGAGTTTTGTTCAACTGGTCCAACCCAGAAATAGATGATGCAATGAAGAGGAGGTCTTTGTTTGTCTTGCTATAAGTTAACACAACTGTATTCCTGACTTTACTTCAAAAATCTTGGTAATCACCATTACCACATCTAAACATTATTATGACTAGATTCATAATGCATTCCACTTTTATTTATTGATGCTTTCCTAGATGAAACTCAGTTTACTCTTCTCTAGCATATGCTTCTTTTTATACCTACCATCTGACATTTGCTGACAATCAGAATTAGTACATGAGTTAAATACTGAACTTCAGGTGGTATGAAAGTATAAACACCATTGATTCCTCTCCAGGTGGAACACTGTCTATGAAAGACTGTCTAGTTTCTGATTAATGAGGGAGAACACTTAATACTGAGAAATCAAAAGACAAAACCAGGGCTACACTACTAGCTTCAGTTTATTGGATAAAGTGCAATGAAGAAAAATAGTATTTATTCTTCCACCTTCATACAGAGATTGAATGGATGTTTGCCATACTCTGGAACCAAATGTCTCTAAAATTCAAGCAGACCCTGACCACTTCTCTCTTTTTCTCACTAAGAGAGCTCTAATTATGAAATAATGTGGAAAGACTTTAGATGTTCTTTGCACACTGAAATAAAGGTGAATTCCACATGGGAAAAATGATTGTCTACGAATCCACCTACAGTTAAATATCAAGAAGTAAAACCCAGGAATCTGAGAAGTCCAAAATTAATGCCAAAAGAAAAAGTAACTTTTCTTAAGCAATACTATTATTTTCTACCATAATTTTGCTAGACAGTTCCTGGGTAACTGGTAAATTCTTGCTACAGCTGCTAATAGTCAAAAACATAACTACCTCAGATATTTAAAGACTTACTATTTTCTGGTTTAAGGCAAGCTGCTTAAAGCTCTGCCTTGTTGTTTGTCTTACATATTTAATCCTAATTCTCCATAAGCACTTGAAAGAGGAAAAAAATTGTTGCTCATGAATTAAACATGGAACCCTAAGTCTTCATAACAGAACAGAATATGACAAGATTTTATATACTTTAAGGTTCTTTTCTCCTAGATTTGTATACATAATGTCGGTTATAATTTTTCAGGTCCCTTTTAACTCCATTGCACTGCTAACAGAACTGCAGCTGCTCTTTATTTATTTTTGTCTTTTTTTTTTTCTCTGTTCATAATACACAGGCTGTCTGGCTCATTTTCAAGCTATTGAAATATTTCAATTCTTAAAAAAGTACAATAGGTCATAACCACTTATGTGCTTATGCTTAGAAAACCCTTCCTCACCCCCTCCTCTCCCCAACCTTCTGTGAATTTCTAAAATCTAGAAACAGAACTGGAAATTCAAGTGGACATCTTAAGACAGCAAGTTTGTATTGTGCAGTTATAGCTGTTCCCTTCTGAGATTAAAATATAGAATAAAACGACTTGTTCTTGTGGTACTACTTCTGGCACTATGAAATGCACCCATCTACAAAAAGTGTGAAACTTAACACAAAACCATCTAACTAAACTTTTACAAACTTAATGTCTGTTCAGTTTCAGCTCAAGGGTTAGCTGTAGGTGAGCTGGATTTATCCAAAAGTACACCTCAGTGAGCTTTCATCAGGTCAGGAAAAACAGAATTTGTGGTGGAGAAATTATAGTAAGAGCTGCCTTGTAGATCTGATTAAGTAGTGCTGAATTTGGAGACTGGCTGGCTTTTTTTTTTCCTAATTTTAGTTCATGTATGGCTATTGGAACCTGCTATACTTAAATGTACCACTGAAAAAAAACCCAGAACAAATCACGGTCAACTTTTACATCGGTTATGAATTTTTCACATGGCCACAGCAAGGCCACTTAATCTTCTTCCTCAAAGTCACGTGATTTTTAAAAATATTTTCTTTTTTTTTATACCACAAATGTTTTCCTTCCTGCAGTGAAATGAACACTATTTAAAAATGCAAAATGATTCTGTATGTTACATTACGTAAGCCCGCAAAGCCAGGAAGAAGCAATTGCAAGCCTTCTGTTTGGAGTGCAGAAAAAAACCAGAAACCTTTCCCTATTCAGGATGTTAAACGAGGAAATCTTTAACTGCTTTATGTTAAGAAGCTATACCAACAGCACTGGCACCCAAACCACTTGCTGTGTGACTGCCCATAAAATCTGTGGAACACTGTTTGCCTTATATGCATACTAACATTTTTAATTTTGTACCCAAGTGGCAAATGCAGAAGGGATGATTTATCAAAGGGTCCAGCACTGAAAGTTTCCTTAACAAAGAGGGGATGTTGGACAAACAATACTGTCTTTGCTACAACGTGTTATACTATGACATAACTTTAACAATAAAAACAATGCCACTTTTGGGGAATAGGAACATAAGAAGAGTCCGTCCCACTGCCTTTTATTAAAAGTTATTTCCAATCATACTGGCAATGGAGCAAGTATTCAAGGTGTATATGCTCAGGACCTCTGAGATTTCAAGAACTGCATATAAAGGAGTGGGAATTAAATAACTATGATTCACCTAAGCAGCCTCCCCATTCTAGACCCATTCACAAAAAGCAGCTCCAACAATAATTCAGACTGTCCTGAATGTACCTAGCTTTGTTACTAGGTAAAAAAACAGAAATGACTGGAACTGCCTGAGGCCCTTCTTGCATCTTCATGCCTGGGAGGCCATACCTTGCTCATATGATTCCTTTCCTGGAGTCCTCAGAAGAAAAGTTACAGATCCCTTCTAGAACTCCTGCACAAAGGGAAGATACTTTATACGCACAGCAGTATAAACGTTGCTGATTGATTTAGCAGAAGCATCTAATTAATAGCACAAGTAAGAACAAACTATTCTGAGAAACCTCGGATCTCTATTGATGTTTGATCTTCAAGCTCATGAATCTGGTACTCAGGCCCATAACTCTTGTAAGCTCTACAGAGCACCAGGTAACTACTGCTAACCTGAGACATGCAGCAATCACAAAGGAGCACTCAGATTACTTATCTGAATGAGTAACAGGGCTAGAAATGTGCTCTTTAGTTTCTAAAATTTTAGCTTCATCACATTTAAAATGTGACTTAATTACTTTAAAACTTAAAAATCTTAAAACTTCATTCTCTCTCAGAGTAATTAATGCCTCCCACAGCTGTAACTGTGGCTTCAATAACAGCAGTTGTAAGGAAAATACAGTTCTAAACATCAAAGCCCCAAGGGAGCCACAGCCAAGCCGCGAAGGGTGGAACATTGTCACCAGCCCCAAAGTCAGGAGCCTGGAAAGCCAGGAGTACCAACCTTACACACTGTATGTGGCACAGCTGCAGACCTTGGAAATCCAGGTTTCCCAGAAGCTCATCAAGCCAGCTGGTGGGAATCTAATTGGTTTGCTTTTTTTGTTTGTTTGGTTGTTTTTTTGTTTATGATACTTGTAATAGCCAATATACATCTGTGAAGTACTTTGGTTCTGGCAAATTGGCTTTTTCCTAGGTAACCTCATTTCAGCAAAGAATCCCAAACCTGCCCTAGACATTGCCTTTTGAGTTGCAAACCCTTCCCCTGAAAGTCCCCTGGGAACACAAGAGGTCTGGACATACAGCCCCACTGCTTCTAAGCCCAAGAAGATGGGAAGGAAAACCAGGAGATGAGAGTTACCAAGGTTTTTCTCCCAGGGGACTTCTGTCTGACTAAGGAGCCTGCCCCAGGTCTGATGACAAAAAACACTTCTGGAAATCACCAATGCATTCTAGGACTGTCTCGTTCACATTTTAGGCAGAAAACTGTGAGTTAGATTGAAAGTAATTCATTAGTTCTGAAATTACCGCAGTCTGAAGACTGGGTGAGAGGCTCAGTTGTCGTGAATTAATGTAGGTCTACTTAAGCCTATGGAGCTAATCTCTGCATTTTTGTATTACATTGACAGAACTGCTCAATCTTTTTTTTTTTTTTTTTTTTGGCCAGATTTAAAGTATACAACAGACTGAAATGAACAACTCTTATCTTCAGATGTTTATCTGGAATTACTGCCCTACAGCATGCAGGCAAGTCTCTTAGGCAAGTAAGTCCTTTCATTTCTTGTGCCCTTTCTAGCTGTGTACTAAATTCAGAAAAATCGAGTGTTTATTCATAAATCACAGACAAGATCTGGACCAAAAAAACCCCATTACTACAATGAACAATGGGCTGGACATTTATGGATACTTATTAGCAAGACAACACAGAATGCTAGCTCTGCTAATAGTGCTTTTCAACGTAGCTTTAGAATAATGATTTTTTTTTAAAGATAAGTTTGATCTGTAATTCAAATCACACTATATCTTTGATTTGCTACCCCGTCCTCCTCTCGCCCTCCCTTTCCACCTCCCTCCCCCAAAAAGCTTTATATAGAATGGCTAGAAAGCAAAGCAGGAATCTATGCAGACACTATCCATCACATTTCTGTCTTAATTGAATGACACCAGAATGAGATCGATAAAATGTAACAAGAGACAGCTTTGCATTTCCACACTCACTTATTCTCCCTCTCTATTACTGCCAGCCATCACCGTGACCAGAAAGCCTAAGTATTGAGTTTGAATATTGCTGTCAAGCAAGCTGTTAGTATATGAATAAACTTGTCAGGAAAACAATAAAACTTATAACACTGGGAAAGGCCAAAATGTCAAAAGGCCACTGCAAGCAGCATTAAATATGCTGCTTTTAAAGCTGTACTAGAGAAACATATGAAGGGTTTCTAAATAACATGGGCAGTGGCAATTCTTCAGATATTATTCCCCTCGTTCCCCCAAGACATGTCTGTGTGCGTGTGTGTGACCGTCTGACATGCAGTTGTCATGACCTCTTGGTGCAAATCTGCAATTTCGACAATAAACCCAGACCAGCTGTGATTCCCCTATGTTCAAGGATTCTGAGATCTCCAATGCATTATTGATAACCTCATTGCTGTGCTAAAAGCAGAGGCTGATGCACTCATAATCCCAGACTTTTCCTGAAAAGCTCCAGCTTCACATACCAATCGATCATGAGAAATAAAATTTAAAAAGCCCATTTCAAGCCAAGGCTACATTTTGTGTATTACATCTATTTCAGTATGTATGCTAAGTAAAAATTTAAGCTTTTTTTAAACTTGTCTTTTTTTCTAACCTTCAGTTATGATTATCTTGTACTCCTGACCGTGTAAGGGTAAGCAGTATGTCAGCTTTGGAGTTACATTTATGTTTAAAGTCTATATTGCTGTTGTAGTTAGACTCCCCAAGCAGAACTAGGGTGTATTCTACTAGGTATTCTGCTAACCACAAAGCAAATGGAAGTGCCCAATGCAAACAGATTACAGTATTAAAAAAAAAAAAAAGGAACAAGCTGCATCAAGTAAACAAAACTAATTATAAAGACAGAAAGAGGAAACAGTTAACAATAGTAAAACTGCACAGGATACAGCTTTAGTTATGCATAATTAGAAGGCTCCTGGAATCTGAAAACACAAGTATTATCAATTTTCTAGACTCAGTTTAGTACGTAAAGAAATGCTTAGACATTGCATCACAGGAAATGTTCTCTTCATGATTCAAGACAGACTGTCATATTTCAGATTGAAACTCAATTAGATATTAAAACAATTGCTGTACAAGTACAAGCACTTCTGCCAGGCATTATTAAAATCCAGCTGATGAGACACATGGCCTCTTAGCTTCAATAGATGATTTTTCATGCCTGGTTGACTACATTGCATTGTTTCTTCATTATTATGTTCATGCTTAGTCTTAGAGCAGCTTTTTTTTCCTGTACCAACAATCAAATATAACTTGGCTGGAGGTACAAGGCTGAGACACTCATGACTTCTCAAATTAGAAAGATTCCTCAATTCATCACTATTTAGCAAATTTAAACATGTAACTTTAGTTTCTGTTGATATTGGGTTTTTTAGAAAGTATATTTACACAGCAGACCCAAAGGAACTAGTTTTCAATATCACACTAAAGTTACAGCAAGTACACAAAATTGCATTACTCTAATGGTCACCAAATAGGCAGTATTATTGAAAGTATACTGAAAATTTTTTGTATAGTCTCCTCATCTTTCAAAACAGTATATAATCCTGAGTTATCAATAGAAAAAAATAAAATAAAAGGGTTTTTCTGTTTTGATGACTGTCTCCTCATGTAAGACTCACCCAGACCAATCAGAACTGGTTAAGTTAAATACATTTACCTTGTAGAATTACTGCTTAAAAGCAGAAAATAACTAGGGCCTCATTAAAACCTCCCAATCACAGAAACCAGAGATGAAATATCTTACACCTACTGCAGATAATGCCTTATTAGAATATGGCCAATATTAAATATTAGACATCACCATCATATAATTTGGCAGAAAAGCTGGCAACATTCATTGAAGGGAGGTAAGCTGAGAAAGTCTCAGTGCCACAGCTTCAGGGAAGTCATAATACTGTAACTTCAGGGTGTCTACACAGTCAACGAGAAAAAAAGACTACTCTAAAAGGGAGAGTCAAAAGAAGGATGCTCAGACTGACTTTGGAAAAGCTTCTCTATCAACAACAGACGAAGCATACAGAGACTAACCACCCAGTTTAGGTATTTAATTAGGGTAACTGAAGTGGGATGGTGTGAATGCCCTTCTGGTAGTGCTGGCATTGCTACAAACCAAACAGAGCTGACAAGCACAGATTTTATCCTGGTGCCCACTCTGTGAAGCTAGGGAAAACATAACATTTTCCTTGTATAAAAGGGACAGTGCAAGCTGGGGGCTGGGTGCAATAGGCTTCTTCCCATCCTCTTCCCTTGCTTGCACTAGTGGATGAGAACTGTAGACAAAAGCTGAAGAAACACACCAAGTACACACTACGTGCCATTTATGACAAGTGCAATATGTGTCACTTGAAGATAGCTCCCCAGGATGCTAAAAGAAATAAAAGGCAATTCTAAGCACAAGCATTTACTTCACTTGTACTTTAAATTACATTTTGAAGATTTGGGATTTCCAAGAATATTTGCAAATTTCATCAGGTTTCCATATGAAGACAGAGCCTTCTTCTCAACGAACTCCATCCATGTGGTAAATTTCTCAGTATCAACTGAGTCTGTATTTCACCACAACATATAGAAAAGATAAGTCTTTTGATTTAATCCCTCATTAACATCAATTTACAGAGGTCTAGTTTTTGCTTCCCAATAACCTACATGAATGAGTTCCCAACTCTGTCATTCCAAGGTCGTCTTTGTCAGGGAAAGCTGATCTTACAGACCAGCCCTGTCTTTAAACAACTATCCCTTCCTCTTGGTTGGTTTTCACTGTGCTTAATTCTGCAAAGCATCATAAATGGCAGCCTGAGAAAGGCTATGTTACTTCAGGCACTGAGAAATGAATTCTGTGGACTCAGATTCTCTGGCAAGATAAAAATCACCTTTTTACAACACAGACTGCTACTTATTTGCTGAATTCTAGTGATTCTAGTTATTCTCCTTTCCTTTCATTTACTTGTGAGAGGATTTCATACTGTTTACCTGAGGTTAACTTCTATGATGAAATCCAAAATAAGTTTAGGACCTAAATTCTCTGTGTAGGCACTGCAAGGAAGTATGCACCTCCCTCCAGAGGTCAAATTCAGAGCACATAAACTAGATAGATGTTTCAACGCCAGCAATACTGCCATTCTTACATTCAAACAAAACTAAAGCATAGACACACACATGCAGATGAGAAAACATGCCAGAGATAGGCATCAAGTTCTTCCTCAGATGTGTTTAAACACCAAGGGATATCACAAGTGGCAAAGGCAGGGTTGCCTGGACAGTGGGTGTCGCCTGATGTCCAGGTGAGAGGAATCTCCCCAGGTCCACAAACTCCCTCACAGTGAAAGCCTCCCACATTTAAGTGGCAACAAACTCTCAGCCCTGCTATGAAATTTCTCATCTCTAGTCTCTGCAAATGCAGAAATCAAGGTAACTGATCTGTGTGAAGACAGTTCAGTTTTCCCCACACACACACACTGGTGAGGTGAATTTTGAGCGTATATGGCATGAAGCTATGGGCTACCGTCTTTCAGTTACACCACTGTAGGTGAGATCCACAAAGTTCACTTCAACAGGCATCCAGGAGACAACAATTTGGCAAAAGGCCACCACTTCAACCCTTTCCCCTGCAAGGCCACCACAGGACTGGGGCATGGAGACTGCATTGCAGGGAGTAGCCGGCACAGTTGATGAGGCGCAGGACCAGCTCCCACCTGTCCCACACTGAACCATGTGAATTTGAGTCATGGTAGTGGTTGAATGCTCCTCTGCCACAGCCACTCCCAAATGCCTGTGTCAGTCCAGAGTGTTGCCATGCCTGAAACCATGCGAGGCTCAAGCTAAGAGCCTTCGCACTGTGCGATCTGAGATGGTGCAGCTGTACCTCTACAGATTAAGAGGAGCATGCAGCTCAGCCTGCAGTGACATGTGAGCAAGAATAGATAGATGTATTACTGAAGCCTGAACACGTTTCCTCATACACACTCACAGTTATAGTTACAGTCAGAGCAACTATCTTGAAGTACAAAAAGGTGCAAGAAGGACAAAGAAATAAGATATGCACAAATATACCAGCTAAGGGTTGCAGGTGGAAACACGGGCAAGCACTAACCTTCTGTCTGCTGCCTGGGCAGTTTTCACCTGAAAATACTGCACTAAAACAAGCTCAAGCTGTTTTGCAAAATACCATTCTTTGCTGGTACACTAAAGAGCTACAGCTTCTCTTGGCTGCCTTCGAAATACAGACATTTACACATATTTCATTCCAAACACATGGAGGTACAGGACCCTCAGTGGAAATCAAGGATGGGACCAAGTTCAGAATTACTGATGCATTGTGACTCTGCCACAAAGTTAAAGTTTTCATAACTGAAACATGCTTTAAAAAAATAAAATAAAATTTCTTCAACAAATTTGAAATAATTCAACTTGCCAAGAATCTTACTTCACTATTTTTCTTTAATCCAAGAAACAGCACTTACATAACACTAAAAATTCCAACTCCAAATGTCAATTTTCTCTCTCCTTTTTCTCAAAAAAACTGCTTTTAGGGGGAGAGAAATAAAAAACAAAATCACGTCAAAAAGAGGTATGAATTTGCATATAAAATTTAGTAATTCTAAAGTTGTATTTAAACAACCACCTTATAATGATTGAAATGTTTATAAATTTATACACCTTATTTTACAATTAATTTTCAAGCATAACTCATGATAAAAGATGAAAACAAGCACTTCAAAGAATGAGAAATCATAATTTTGAAAACTTTCTGAGTATAACTAAGATTAAAGATAAACAGGACTTGGGCAACAATCACAGAGGCAATATTTCATCATTGGTGCAATCCTCTACCACTGAAACGAAAGATACAGTTCTTTCAGTCTTGTACTACAGGATTAGACAACAGAGAAAATACATATAATTTGTGAAACTATAAAAGCTTGTAAAATATTTCCTCCTACAATTTGAAGTGGGTTTGGTTTTCAGTAATTTTTTTTTTACTAATTTATTCTTACAAGACCATCAAAACTCCCTTTTAATAGTCGTTTAATATTTAGCTCCTTCCTTCTCTATTCTGCTTTGGTATATGATGTTCAATACATCAAATTTTGTGACATATATTCATTACCCTTTTTTTTTTTTTTAATTCTTAGGAAACAAACAACACACACACACAGAAAAGCTGTTTTTTCCATAGTGCTTGTATGAAAAAATGGAAGTGGCTTTTACTTACTGCATTTATTCTAGACTTTAAAATATTTACATAGCATTAAAATAATATAATTTGGAAAACACGGATAAATACTGCTTTGTACCAAAAACCAGTTTCATTAACAGGTAGAAAATATGATGACAAATTCTGTGGTGTTATTCTAGGCCACTGAAATAGAACCATTTCATCGAACACACTGTAAAATAGTAGGAGAGAAGGTAGGGGGTTTTTAACTGGTAAAACAAAACAAAGACTAGATTTTGTAAAGTGACTGCTGGGTAAGTTGCTAAATTGATATGAAAAACTAATGTTTTACCACATGAATCAATTAACACATTATGTTACTAATGTATTCCTTCATATCAAAATGACTTCAAGCTCTTGAACAAATAACATTTACATTATTTCAGGAAAAATTATGCCAGAAATCTGTTTGTTATCACATCTCTATAAATTATGCCAGAAGTCTGTTTGTTATCACATTTCTATAAAGCAATTATTGCATACAGTAGAAAAAAGTTTACTCTGACACATTACCACTAAGAATATTTATGGAGAAGGAGAAATGCAGAAGAGGCTTGAACTTAATAATGTAGGGCCATTAATTACCATCAAATGAAAGAAAAGCAATAAAGCAATTTTGGCACCAATTACTGACAATTTGCCTAAGTACAACCATTAATTTTGGATAATATAACCCCATAAAAATGAGGAATAAAACTATTTGAATCAATATCCTTTGCTAGTCTCTTTCCACTAATTTAACTACTTTAAGGAGTATCAAAAGTTTTGAAACCTTTAAACACCTTAAGAAAAATGGAAAAACACATGGTTATGATTTCCTACCTAAAAGTTGCTGGCTTTTCGTTTGGGGCTTTTTTCCCTCCTTTTTTTTTTTTTTTGGCTGAAAATAAGGAAAACTAGGGCAATTAAAATTGTGACTCTTTGGAATTACCACAGTCAAAACATTTGTTTACTTACATTTTCCTATCGTTTTAGAGAGCTTTCATAAAAGGAAGCCTGATTAGGAGAGCCAGGAATATCAGTGTTTAATAGTTTGATTAAGGAATCTCCAGCATTTACCGACACTGCCAATATTAACATCAGGCAGCAACAGGGAATATGAATTCTATTTTCGCACTGGGATATGTTCTTTGCCTTTCCCACCTCCAGTCTCAAGAAAATGACAAAACCCACCAGCAAGCCCCCATCATTTACCCCCCAGTTCTCATCCCCAGCAGAATTTCCCTGACAGGCAGCATCACCCACTGACTGCCATTGGCGGAAAGCAATGCCTGTGCAGATGTGGCCACAGCAGCCTTGCCTCACGCATCCTCCCTCTGCCCCCGTGCTGCACACTGCTGGCTTCATAGCACAAGGTCAACCAAGTATACACAAGATTTCATTGGTACAGCTACTTGGGAAACCTTCCTGAGTGCTGGCAAGCACCAGCGTCCAGTATTGGTGACAGTCTGCGCTAATGTTTTAAACGTTAAAAACAGGCAACGTGTCCTAAAGCCAAAGTTTTGCAAAACTCTCCTAAGGCTGGTGATGACTTTTGTTAACAAATGTACTTTCTGGAGTGGCTTCCCCCTCGGCACTCCTCTGCGTTCACTCATCAGGAAACCGGAGCAACCTTTTGATAAATATTGATAAGCATTTGGGAAAGAAAATACATGCAGAACACCTCTGTGCCTCACCAAAAGACTCGCTGAGGAAATTTACAGTGTTTAATCAGCATCCATATCAATTCATAAACCTCGGGTGCTAGAGTACAAATAAACACTCTAAAGGGTTTTAGCCACAAGGAGATAAGATCTCTCCCTGGGGAGACGGCTAGAAACTGCTTCATTGCCTTTGTGCAGACTACTGGAATGTGCTTGCTTTTCATTTTGGTCTTTGTGTCTGGCACTCAGGCCTCACAGGCAGTGTCTTAAGCCATGCAGGGTCAGGGCAAACAGAGAACTGCATTCATGGACAGATCAAGTTTATGTGAGAATCTGCTCCTCCTGTGCCCTCAATTTCCATTTGAATTGTTAATAAAATCTCAGCCTGAAAGCACATGATCCCATCAGTGGGGAAGTCATGCAGAGAATCCTCTAGCTCAGAAAAACAAAATTTCTTTATCTTTTTCATCCTCCTCCTACATTCGTGGGAATTATGCCATGTAAACCCCTTCCTAAAGTAACCCCCTCCCCCAGCACAACACCTGATTACCAGCCCACAGCTTGCACTAAAAAGCAGGGGGGAAAGAAGGGGAGAGAAAGAAGGGAAAAAGATGCACAAACAACACTCAGCTACAGCAAAATCACAACCACAATAATTGCACCTTCGTAGCAGTTTACAGACTTCCAGACACCTTCAGGCAAAAGGAAACACAGATATTTCATTTTTAAGTTAATTTCCAACAGCTGATAACACTAGCTGCAAGACTTTCCCACAGCTTTATGACACTGCATGAACTACAGGGCCACAGAGATAATAAAAGGTCACACATAAAGGAAAGAACAGAGCCATACCCCAATTAACTTGGTCTCCCCATGCAAAAATTGTACAGGAACAAGAGCTGATATTTGCTGCAGGCATCAGACATGCATCTCCTAACCTTGCCACGGTCTAACTGGGCCTCTTGTTTCTTCTGCCTTTCCTCCTCGCAAACTGTTTTAATATTGAACGCTTTTCAGAGGGATGGGCTGATGAACGAAAACATGAATTTCCTGCTTGCCCTTTAAGGTAGGTTAAAGGGGGTGCTAGTAATCAATTATGGACTAAAAAGCAAAAAGACACTACAGATTTTACGAACTAGATGACTTAAAGTTTACACCCTGTTTTCTAACTAAAGCACCCCCCTTTACTCCTTCCTCAGAAACTTTTTTTTTTTTTTGTAGGGACAAAGCATAATACAGTATTCAAGTAAAACCTGTGTGAAATGCAATGACTCAGAGAGATTGCTGCAGTTTTTACTTGTTCTTTAGAGTAGCACGTAAGCCCCGGATGAACAATAATGGCACTAAATATACAATGGAATTAAAAATCTTGTGGTTCTGAGTTTTGCGTGCTTCCAGCCCTGGCCTCCACTCCCTCCTCCTCCTCCTTGATTGGGAAGATGTTTCTGTTTGCAGTCATCACTGGAATGAGAAAAGCTTTATGGAACCTGTGTCTTTGGGACGAATCCTGCCCAGCACTTCACTCACCAAGACTTCCTCTTCTGCCTGGTGACCTCAAAGCACTTGCTCCGTGCAGTAAGTACAAACTCCTGGAAAAGCAGATTAGACCTCTGAACAGGGCTTGGCTAGATCATTACTGAATATCATTAGTAGAAGACTATCATTATTGTGACAATATCTCATACTCGGAAGCTAATTCAAAAATAATACAGGTATTTAAAGGTTCTGGAGGCCTGGGGGTCTGCTACTTTGGTCTGACGGGGATCACATAACCAGGTATAGAATCCATCATATGATATATTCATATCAATAAAGGATATATTGCAGCAGTTGTTGAGGATGGACATTGCTAGTACATGATGAAACTGTTTCTGTTCTAGTCTTGATTTTACACATTTTTAGCTAGAGCTGGTGGAATTGCTCCTTGGGAAACATAACCAATGGATTGAGCCCTTAATCTGTTCACCAGGTGTCTGCAAATAGATCATGGGTGTTATTAATTACTTTGTTAGTCACAAGTCCTTGAGCAGTGTATACAAACATATTTGACCGATGACACAATTTTTAACTGACCAATACAAACAATCACTATTCGTTATTCACGATGTGTGACTGGTCACTTAATTCACAAGATTGTGTGCTTTTCCTGATTGGGTAGCACAAGCCATGTAGACAAGAAGGCCTTTTCTGTTTGCTGATTCTCCACAAATGCTTGCAACTGCCTAAGGAATCTACTTTCACATCAGTTAAAATGCTTTGTTCAAATGGGACTTTCAGTGCAACTGTTCTTGCAAATACTTATTTTGCAGGTTGTTTTTTTCCCCACAGAATCTGTGACTGGTGAACGTGGCTTTGACTTCACGCTATGAATACCTGGAGAACTGCAGAGGGAGCAGAGGATGAGTGGATAGCTTCATTACACCAATATGTGCACACTCGCAGAACACACTGATTGCCGCATGGCATTTACAATTTCAACATATCTTCTAACCCTGTGACAGGATGAAAACAGGCTTTCTTGCCCAAATGACCTCCTTTTCTCCCCAGTGCCTGAGTATAAACTCAGAGAACTCCCTTTCCTTTTTTGTATGGTCATCCTCTCCTCATCCAAATACCTCCTTAAAACTCCTTTCTCTTGGATAGCTTATTGACACTTACTCATTTTATGGATACAGTGAAAGCTGCCATATCAGAGCACTACATACAACAACTGAGAGCAACTGCAGAGCAGAAGAATATCCTTTCATTAAATACAGACCAGAACTGCAATTCAGTGTGCGTGTGGATACAGGGGGGAGGAGAACATCATAGCAGGAAGTTGCATAAAAATGAAGTGTCATAGAGATATATATATACACCTCATTACAATGTAGAGTACGTGTCTCGCTATTTTTCTTTATCTGTATCCATTTAAAACACATGCCAACTATAACCTCAACTTAATCTTTTGTATTCTGTGGGAACCTCTATCAACGGAAACACTGTAGTGAAAGTAGTAGAGAGTCCTCTCATTAGGTTTTTTCTGGTCAAAATACCTGTACTTTTTGGACAATTCTTTCCTTCATATAATACATATCCTTGGAACTAGCTAAGAATGTGAGGTCTCATCAGTAAATGTAAATATTTCCATCTTTTTTGAAATGTTCTCATCATTATTCCCCCAAAAGAACTTGCATCTTCCAAGTTTTAGCTAAATGCCTTAACTAAACAGCCAGCTTTCCTCAATACCTACCTATTTCCTATTTTACCTTATATCTACATGTTCTAAGTACAGTATATATTCTCTACATGACAGTCTGTGAACTTAAAAAGGTCTGAATACTGAAGTGGTTTTGTTTTTTTTAAAAATTTAATAGAACACCCTAATTGTCCGTGTAAATAATGTAATAGAATTAAATTGTTTGAGTTAGCAGATTTTTTTTTACTTTATAAGAGTTTGATATCAGTATATAAAAACATATATATAAGAATATATATAAAATCTATATAAAATAGTGAGATTTGCAATGGCTATACCCCAATACAACATTAATGAGATAAAGCTTATTCACTCATTTTAAATAATGCACTTAGAATATTCCAATAACATTCTCTAAACTTAACATTAACTGCTATTTTGTCAGGTAATAAGCTGATAAATAAAACACATCCATTCTTAAGGAACTGAATGTAAGCAAAGCACATAGTCCACAGACTTCCTTTTCAACAAAATCTAAAGCACTAAACAAATATACACAGAAACAACAATGCTACATAACTCCTGTCTTCTTAAAGCACACTTTCTTACTGCTTCAAGTGTATACTGAAGCAAATTAGACTTTACATGAAGTGGTTGTGAATTTTCATGAGTTTTAGAAGGCTGACAATTCAGCATGCAAAAAAGCCAGAACTACCTATCTAGGTCATCCTGATCTTGACTGATGTGGCCCATTGCTGATTTGTACTTATACGGGCTTGCTAACTGTGCCAGATTATATGCTGTACATATTATGTAAACAATGTGATCGAGGAAGTGGATGTAAAATACTAATTTACATAAATTTGAACACAGATCTCTTGAAATGAGATTACAGACTTAGTTAAACTACACTTTCACCTTCCCTCTGGCAAGGGTGTATCTTTGAATACCAAAACCACAGCTACACAAGCTTTTTTTTTTTAATTTAATTACCCAATATGAAATATTTCTCATTGGAAAAACAACATCTGTATTTCTTTGAGTTCTGTTAGTAAACATACCATCTAACCTTTGCTTTTAAAGTGGTGCTCATGAAAACAAGCTTCTACATACTACATGGTGCATTTTAAAATACTTCATTTATCAAAATTTACATTGAAGACATTAGGATTAGATTTTAAGGTTTTTCATTCTTCTATAAATATTCTACTTTACTTTCTGTTTAAAGATGGAAAAAAAGATCTTCCTATTAGTCCCCTACATAAAAGAGGGCACTTAGGCAAATGTTCAACAGCAAATACAACAGAATTTTTTTTTTTCTAACATGTTTTAAGTATGTTTAAAACCCAGGATCTTATTTTATTAATTCTAGAAGCCCTTTAAAATACCTAGAGGACAGCTTGTGGTGAAAAGCTGGGGGAAAACCAATACCAATGCATCTGTGAAGAGGCTAGTCACCATCCTAGCTTGCAGTCTCTTCAGCTAGCTCAAGCACTGCTAGCCAACCCAAAGTTGGAGAGGTATAAACCAAGAAAACCCCCCAAAACAAAGCGAGCAAGCAAAATACCCGTGTTATTCCTTCCTACTCTTCAAGTCAGCTGAAGGACTGCCCAGGGTGGGAGGAACAATGGAGAGCAAATGAGCCTGTTCATGAGCACTCTCATTGCTGCCTCTGAAAAGCAGGGTCCTCTTATACATAAACTGAGTCTTCCTGCTCCAACAGTCTCATTAAAATTGGGTATCTTTATTTCAGTGGCTATGTCCAGTATCTCTAATGTAATGGACAGCTTCATCTGATATGACTTAGGTCTGGTTTAATAAGTGAGCTTTCAGGGATGGATATGGATACGACTAACATCTTTATCAGCTTTTTCATTTTCTCAGATGTCTCCCCCCTCTTCTGTTGGGGATGGTGAGGGCCTGCACCTTTAACGTATCAATTATACGCTTGCACAGCAAACAATGGCATTAGCTTCTCCTGGCATTTACCTAATTTAGCTTAATGTAGCAAGCATGGATGGCAGTGGCAGAAAAGACAGAGAAGCATGGCTTTTGGCACCTGTGCTGACAGCTTCCTAGGTACCCCAGGCACACCTTGATTGTGTTTCCCTTGATACTATTCTCCAACTTGGCCAGGTGTAGCTAGCCATGAATCTGCTACATATGCTGTTAGATTTACTAATTTTTCCTAAACAATTACCTTCTAGAACAATTAACAAAACACAATGCACTGTTTGTTTCAAGTCACACACTTTCATACTTTCCAGGCTCTCCACAGCTAAAGAATTTGAATACGAACCTTTATGTTTCCAATAACATGGCAGTATATTTTCCTGGAGGTTTTAGGGGGAGAACATCCCAAAGAAAAAACAAATCAGAACAAAATCAGAAATCAAAGTTTAGTTCAAGCATCTAATAACTACTGAGTTCAATATATTACATACCTATTTATCCTTGAGGATCTGGACCTTGTTGATGACAAAAAAGCTTGAAAGGTTTAATTTTGAAAGATACACATCTGGCACATGGTAACTTCCAACTTTCAGAGGCTCTATGTGATTTTTAACTTCTGCTGTGCTGACAAAGCAAGATTGGAAATCTGTGATGGTGTAAGGAATACATCCTCAATAGTCAAGCTTAGTGTTCCCCAGTTTTTAAAACTCTTTCCAAACTGCAAGGCAGTTCTGCATTTTCTGTGATATATTACCTAAAGTATTTTCAAATTCATTCATTAAATTATCTCAAAATTATCAGCTGAAATCAATATACATTTACAGTGAACAGTGACAGATCTGGAATACAAGGATAAGGACGAACAGCAAATGCCCAGAGCTAGTCTTCCAGAGGATGGAAGAGAAGTGCAGGGTAGTTGAGTGGTTATCACCTAGGAGAGCTGATATAACAAGAGGTTAGGAGATTACTGGGAAAGTGGGTCCTGCAACACCTGATAGTCAGCAAGTAGGCAGATGTCATATTTTCTACATATAACTCCTATTCAGATGAGTATGGTGGGTGCTCAACTCACAAGGGGTGACTGGCTGCAGCAAAATGTTAGAGAATCCTGGTTTTCACATGTAGAGGAATACTACAGTTTCTGACATAATAAACCTAACATAGGAGACAGCAAACTCTGGAGAAGAGACTGTAGGCTTATCCCCTCCAGATGCCGCTCTATAGCCAACTTCTGGTTTGTCTCCAGATGTCTCCTGGGTTAGCAGGCACCACAGCGGTCACTACCAATTGAAGGGATTGATTCCTGCTCCCTTGCTGCAGCTTCGCTGGCGGTGAGAAAATCCTGCCAAGCTACAGGGATGCTTATCAGTAGGGCTAAATGCATGATCCTGGGAAGCTTTATATCACAGGGCTCTTTAAGGTTACTGACAGGGATCAACTTTGCAATTCATCTTTGGGGACATCTTCAGGAATCTCTTCTCATAAAGTATCTGAAGGAATTTCTGTGATAGCAGAAACTCTATAAACCTATGATTAAGGCAGCAGTGAGTGAAATTAGTGCACCTAATCAAAATTGGACTCAAAAGGTACAGTAGGAAAAAAGATTAGGCGATAAATCACTTTTTATTGTAAATTTTAAAAACGAAAGAAAGAAAGGAGGAAAAATTCAATAAAATGGCCGGGCTAGCTAAAAGCTCAAGCAAGCAGGAGTAATAGTCCAAGAAATTGTTGCATCCAAATTGCATAAGTCAAACAAGGGCATAAATTTGAGAAGTTAAAGTAAATAAATGTGAATAAAAGTACATAAGATTTTTAAATTAAATCAGAAAATCATGTGTTCAATTCTGAGGGGAACAGTGTGTGCCAGAATATTGAGTTATACATTGCTTTATTGAAGAGTAGGTCAAGATCTTATCTGCTCTATTATGAGGACTGTCAATAAAAGGCTATGTGATGATAAAATGTTTAATTAAAAATGAACATTGTGCAACATATGAACTCTTTGTATTACACAGAAAAAGGAGTCAAAAGTATTATGTTCTCCAAGTTACAAATTGCACCGAATCATTTTCCCTTCATCAAACATTCTTATCATTATGAAATCTTGTATAAAAATAGATTTATTTATATTGGCTCCTTTACAAATTAGTTTAAGATTATCTACCTCCAGGGTACTTCAAATACTTTGAAAATCTGGGACAACTGTGATGAGAAAAACACTAAGGTCTTGTTTTCTTGGTACTCTTCCAGTTGGATAAGTGGTATGTTTTGGCAAGTTAATTAACAAAGCAAAGGCTTAATACTGATTCAGTGAGTTGGTCAAAAAGTAACAGGACCTAGCAAGACTAAATATTTTGGTTTATTACATATATAATATACATGCATACAACATCACTGTCCTAAAGATCTCTAACAACTCAGTAGACAAGGTAACAAACTATGACACCAGGAAGAGTATGCAGAATTAAATGCAGCAATACCCATGACAGCCAGACATAATATTTCCTCTCTGGTGAAAATAATCTTATGCCCCCACCCTCTTTGCAATGCTAACCATCTCAAACAAGAGGAAGTGCCAATGCAAGAGTACTTATCTATGGGGGTAATGTCTCAGCAAGGGATTTCAAGCTGGAAAGTATGGTTTATACATAGTTTTAAAGGGATGAAGCAAAATGCAGGCAGCATGAAATGGTTTTAATCAGCTGATAGGAAGCTGATAGGAAAGAAAAATTATGTACGAAATAAGAATTCTGATGCCCTTTAGTAGAAGGTTTTGTAAGTTAGGGATGACCTGTGGGTGACACATGCTCCAAATGTAGGAGTGTGAAAGAGTCTATTACTAAAGCAAGAATAATACTTAAGAACAACTTTTCACCCATGGACAAAAATAAGCTTATCAAATCAAAATGGTTGGTAAAGGAAAATCCACAATATGCTCAAGGAAAGAGTTTGTGACTGTAGAAACTAGCAATATTAAAGAGCTATTAAGTGATCTAGTCTTTCCTCTCAGAGTTAAGCCTTGTTTCTTGCAGCCCATTTTATAGCCTTCAACAAGCAGAATAGTTTTATATTGTATCTTACCTGTAGGATTGATATGCCATCCTTTGGGAAATTATTCTGAAGTCCTTTCTCTCTTTTTATCAAAGAGTATATCCTGAGAGTCAGTCTATAATTACCCCTAACAATACTGTCATATTTAAGGATAGAAAAATATAGGTATAGAAACATGTTTTTCTTTGAGCATAGGATCCCCCAAATCAAATATAAATAAACTTCAATAAAAAAGAATTAGTACCTAAGAAGCAGATTTGATAGTAATATTAAAAACTAAGTCCTCAGAGAAGGTCTAGAGGCATGACTAGAACAAATCCTTCACCAGGAGCCAGCAGAGATTCCCAGGGTCATGGCCTAGCTGAAGTTAAGAGAAAAAATCCTACTGATTTCAGTGGGGCTGGGATATCGTCCCCATATTTTATTTATAGTATATCATCACAAATGGAAACTACAAATGAAGCATCATGAGGCGAGGTGCCCATAATTCGTAATGTTTTCTTCCACTGTAATAGCCAAGACCTCTCCCTGAACTCCAATGGAGGCAAATCAGTTCCACATGTCAGATACCAACTGTAATATCTTCCCTTACACTTGGTACATAATGAGGGGATGCAGTACAGCATAGAGCAATTAATACATTTCTTTTTATGAAATAATGCATGACAGAACAACTCAGAAAAGATGTCTCTTACTTGAAAGTGGTGAGTTGCTAGCCCATGAAGAGTAGAAGTAGGAAAAGCAATCAATGGAAAATAAGATAAATTAAGGCCCACCCCCACTGTCTTATATCTTCCTAGTGGTTGCCTTACTTGCTTCATTTCAACCCTTCTTTTCTTGCAGGTCTCCAGGTACTCCCCCCTTACAACATCATCTCTGAATCTGGGATTACAATCTGTCACAATCCAAACTGAAACAGGTCAGGTTGCATGGTTTTCTGCGATAGAAATCTAACATATAGGACAGGACCACTAAGCATAGGCAACTAGTACATTTTGCATACCCTATGGTATCCTGCCAAGGGCTCAGCTGCCATTCCAGATGGTTGTGGGTCTATTGCAGGTTTTGTGTCATATTTACCAGTCCCATGTTTAAGTAACAAACTCGCACCTCAATATGTCTTTTACAAGTGAGAAAATAGTAAACTGGAACTAATGCCATTAGGCAGTATCTATTCATTGCACTGCACTTTGACCAGAGATGATGTGCATAAATAATACGCAAACGTTTCTCAAAATCACTCTCATTAAACCATTCTATTAAAAAATAACCTCAGCTATGGAGTGCTAATTAAGATATGCTATTTCTGACAACACATGCACAGGGACTACAGAGTATATTTGTAGTCACAGGTAACAGTCACAACATCCCAAGAATGCTTTGGAACTAAACTGTGAGACTAATGAAAGCTCATAGAACATTGTAGCCCAGTATAACACCTGGATGCATTCATAGCTCTGGTAGAAACCAACACAGAGGAAGCAACCAAAACCAATGACAAGTCAAGATGAAGTGAAACGTGGTTCCAGCACAATACTCTATTTTCACAACTGCCCCCCTCCGTTGTCATACTTCTACAATTACCCTATAGCACTTCTTCAGGTTTTGCTAATTAAAGGGTCCTCTTCAAGCAAACATCTCTTTCCCAGTTTCCCCAGTTCTAAGATTTCCATATATATTCCTTTTTGCTTTCCTAGCTCCAATGTGCTTTAACCCATTTTTTGCAGCACTATGTTGAAGAAAGACCATGTGCACTTGATTCTTCTGCTGCCTATTTCAATAGTCCTTAAGACTACAAGCAATTAATTTTGTCCATTATAGAAATCATTGATATTATGGACTCTGTTTTTTCTCACAACCAATGACAGGAATTAAAATATATCCTTTTATTTCCCAGTTTCTGTTGCTGATCATGGATGGTGGTTTTTGCTGCAGTGCAATGGTGATACCTTGAAAATACCTTCTGCTGATAACTTTAGAGGTACAACAAAGTAGTAGCAGCAATAGCTGTAAGATTGGTAACATTTGTCCAAAATTTAGAAGACTTAAAATACCTGTTTCACTTCATTTATATTAAATAGAAAAGTAATTATGAGGAACTTCATCAAGCTATGCCCTTGTGAAGAAGAAAGAAACCTACCTTATTCTAAGAGACCTCTTCCATTTGCCAGTAGTGCTCGGTGCTGCATGTGGCATCACCAGAATGGGGCATCGCACAAGACAGAAGCTGACATCTACAGAAAATGTTACTTTCCAGGCCTGTAACATAAAGACAATGCACAGTTCTTTCAGAAACAATGACTCTGTAAAAACATTGCACTGTGTAATTCCAAGATTATTGTTGTTTAATTCATCCCTATCAAGTCTGATGTTTTATAATGGAAAAGAAAAAAACCCAAAACTTCACCACTTCTCAACTTGGCAAACTCGACATCTAGAGTTCAAGCCATGTTTTATGGGTTATGCATCATCATCAATAAACTTGATCCAGTTTATAAATATAATGAAGTGCCTTTGAAAAACTGATTTTAACCATTTGGAAGTAAAGACACTGTTACTTTGGTGTCTAAGTTTTCTTGTAACTGCCAAGTATCCAGTATACAACAGAATGTTGAATACCATGGTAACAGTTTCAAAATATGCAGTAATTGTAGAAATGTGAAGATAAGCATTGTAGAATTAGACATAAGTGAACTAAAGAGGTCCATGTATGTCAAATTGAAGGTCATATGATTGCAATTTCATTAATTGTTTTGATAATACATTAACCAAAGTGGAAACTGACTTCTGCTCCTAAATCCACATGGACTTGTATACAACCAATATGAACACACACAGGAAGGAGAAGTGGAGAAGGAGTAGTTGATTATTAAAGAACAAGCTGAGACTACAATGAATACAAGCCCCATTAAAAAATATATATAAAATTTATAAACATTACTTTCAGGCATTCTCTTTTCACAGTCATCAGCAGATTCTCGGCCAAATTCAAGATAGTGTGTAAACATGCATAACTTCAATAGAGTGGCAATCAAGTTTACAAGAGACTCATTTAATCCTTTATTGTATAAAGTACCAATGACTTCATATATCCCTTACCCTCTTTGTTTGGAGGAGCAGAACCTCACTGGCACTCTAACTAAAGGTATGCCGACAACAGTTAAAGTATATAATTTTAGGGCAAATAGAAAATGTCTTGCAACGAAGTGTCTTTCCGAGCTTGAAGTTCTTTTAGTGACTGAAGACAGAAAATAAATATTTTCAATATTTTGTTCTAAGGAGTCTGTAAACCAAGTGCCTACCTCCAGAATGCAAATAAAATATTTTCCTTATAATTGATGTATCCAATAATTAAGTAATTATTTCTCCAAGGCAATTTATTTTTTTGATTGAAAGTAATACATATTTTAGGTACACAAAAATACAAGGCAATTGATCCCAGTATGGTACACATCCCTTTCATTAACCTCAAGTGTTGAATTATGTCTATGTGTTTATCATGTCTGGGTACCTACTTATAAGGATATATATATGATTACAAGACTAAACCTCAGAAGACCCGTGGTTCAAAATGTCAGTCATGCACATACTGTAGATGAGTAGGTCCAAACAAGAAAACAAGCCTGTCATGCTTCTAATTGGTTTTCTTTATTAGTATGCACAGAAATCTCCATAGGCAAAGCCATGCATAGGTAAAATTATTGGGTTTCAACTACTATTTGCATAACATTGTTAACCCTTGAAATGCACATTTTAATTCAGCCAGGCACTGGCATTGTTGCTTTTGTTATGTGGCTTATGGAATATATTGAAATTTCAGTCCCTCAGTGGTAGCCATTCAATACAAAATTCAATAATTGTACCACAGTATGACATTCTCCTTCACTTCACATAGTTTCAACCTGGTGAGAAAAGGGTATATAACTATGTACCATAAAGAAAAAAAACCACATAATGAATATCTCTTCACCTACTTTTCATAACACGATGTCCCTATTCCCTTTCACAGTGATTGTCAATCTTAGTAACAGGCATAGGAGAATAACTTGAAACATGTACTACTGCCCTAAAAAAAAAAATCAGATCTTTCAGGGCATTTACCCAGAATGCTCGATACAAATTCATCTGTGTCAAGGAACTCCAGTCAGATCCAATGCACTTTAAATATGCTGGAAGAGGGTCCCACTAGCACTCTCTACGTCATAGCTGAGCAAACATGGCATTTAATATATAAATGATGAAGGCAAAATATCAAAGTCCATAGAATAAGAAATTATAAACTATGTTCAAAGTTATAAAGTGTAAGTCTTTAATAAGGGACTATAGCACACCCATCTCAAATCAACATCTTGTGGAGGGTCTGAAGTAGAGCTACAATGGATATAAAATTTTTTGTTCCTAAAGCAAAACAAAACCAAACTCTGTGAGAGACAACAGAGCTCATGGGAGGGGAAAAAAAAACCAAAACAAAATCTTATGGCACTGAGACATTATATGCTAAATGCTACCACAGTTTTTCTCTTGGTTAGGGAATGAGAATAACCTCTTATTTAAGGTAAGTGTAATAGAAACAAATTTACCATGAAATATCAATGTCCTGCTGCCTTCCACATTAGGGTAAAAGAGTAAAATATAAACAGTTAAATAAAATCTTCAAGCCCTGCCTAAGAATTTTATGGATCGAACTATTTTCTAAAGGAAAGATGCACTAAGTTTCGGCTCACAGCCAAGCCCTAGCTTCAAACAAGCTAGAGACCCAGTCCTGTATTATTTCTTCTCTTTCAGAAGTGAAACCTCAACACTACACTCTCAGGGCTTCATCTTCTCAGCCAATCATCAGAGCAGCACCTGAGGAACTAGAGGCTGGGCTTCTTTTTCCAAAGCGTGCAAAAAAGAAAGGAGGATCTCAGGTCTGTCTAAAATTCTGAAAAATTCATTCTGTACAGTGCTGAATAGTCATCATTGGCTGGATAGACATTATAGTGCTCTTCCCCTTTTCCAAGAATTGGTGTGAAAGACCCAACAAACGACTATGAAGAATGATAATGTTCAAAACTACTTGAGGAAAGGTGACGGATTTTATGGCATTTACAACTAAGAATATTGTCACTTTGGTTATTGTCTCAAAATACATAAAATGAAAGTACAAAATACAGTCCTTCATGAAGATTAATTATAAATATTTTGGCACTACAAAAATTCAACAGAGGAGAGCCTACTCAGAAAAGAAGGGGTAAAAAAGTGTTAAAAGTAGAAATAAACTTTTTCTTCATACACAGTCTGGAAGTTTTATGTGCTGTCAATGTGCCTTGGACTTTCAATACTCCATCACATTGCAGTGTGTTCCCATTCCAGCTTCAGAATGAGGTGACAGAAAATAACAACATTCAATTAGTCTGCTTGATCCTTGATGTTTGTCCACTTGGGGTGACACTTCTGAATATCAATTTGTTATGGAAAGCACCATCCTTCCTTTCTTCTTTTGGCCTCATTATTTGTTTATTTATTTATCTACTGGTATTACCTATGAACACTAAAAACACATTGCCTACAAGCATGAGCCCTCAAATGTATGAACTCCATGTTGCATCATTTTTCATATGAGGCAACCCAGCAGCTGAATTTGTCTGTTCCAGTTAGGAAATAACCCTCACAGAGAGGGGAAGGGCAGAAATGAAACATTGTGCCACTAATCAGAAATAACATGTATTTCTACACTGCCATAAAAAGTTGATTTTAATTTGCATTAGTGCTATCTCACCTTATTCTAAGAGACTTGTATAGATAAGTTGAACTTTAATGATCTGGATGAATCTGTGGCCTAATAAAAGCACAGCAGGCAAAACAGTTCCTACTGCACTAGTCTGAATATGGTTTTATCCTAGCTTTGTCCACATGCTAAATAAACACACAACATCTGAATTTGCCGTTGACAAACTAAGAAAATATTTTATGAGCCATCTTTGGTTATTTCCAAAAGTAGTTATGCTGATAGTGTGAACATCTTAAACGAGTATCTCTTTGTTGGATAAAAGCAAATGTTCCTATCCTTGCTTTTGTGCCACCATTACAGCTTCCTTGATGTATCATTTTGCTAAAATACTCCTTCACAATTCAATGCCTTGACAGCAGATAATTTACAGTCTGATGATGGGAACAAACAAGAACTGACAGCTTATGAAATACAGAAAGTGAACCAAGGTGTTGTCTTCTCCCTTCTCCTTTCAAATGGCAATAGGCTATGTCCTAACTTCTCTTTTTAATTTATTATTTTCCCATTGTCTTTTTTTTTCTTTCCCAACAGTGAGAAACACTATAAACCAGAACCTGAAATACTTCCTCTCTAATCCTGACATTTTTGTACTAAAAGCGATTACAGTGCTCCAATACAATCTCCAGAATTACTTGGGTAGTGCCGTTTTGGTGTTTCTGAAGACAACTCTGGCAATACAACTACAGGCTAACCCAAGAAGCAACTCACTAAGATTATAAAGACTTCTTTACTTATTTCACCAGTATTACTGCCTGAAATCCATTTTGGTTTCATCCAGAATGTGTTATATTGCTGAATTTGCTTAAGGATACCTGTACTTATTAAAACTGGCCACCTAAACTTTTGAGCTGACTTCCACTAGACACCAAGAAGCCTGCAGGCAAAGGCTTAATGAAATTATACCTATTATCGTCACTGAAATATCACTAATTGGAGCAGAAAGGGTGCAACACTAAGTGTCTGCAGTTAAAGATGACATCTAAAATAGGACTGAATTCTCTTCTTCAGAGATGCATCCCAGAATTGGCATCCATGAAGATGAGACACCATTGACTTGAATTTATAACAATGCAACAAGCCCTGTGAGCTGGCACCAGCAGAGCGTGTGTTTCTGAGGAACAAGATGTCACTGACTGGGGGTAGGGAGGTTCTTCGATTCCATGATCTACTTTGCTTTCAACATAAATTTTTCCTTATCTAGTTTCATGAAAGGCAGAAACTATGATAGTATGGCAATATGAACAAAGAGGACAAAGAGTATCCTGTCTGATTTTAAAGCATGGTCAGATTTTTGTGCAGCAAAAATTTAGGAACGTGAAAAAAATCACTATCTACAAAGTTTTAAAAAGTCTATAATCCAAATACTGCAATTTAGCAGACTCGGATTGTGAAAATAGTGTTTTATGTGAATTAGTAGTTGCTCTGCTTTTACTTTTGTAAATTGAAACTTCAACTTTTTGTTCTTTATTTTTAAAATAAATACCAATTTCTTTCACTGACCAAGATCTAGATGGCTAAAGTACTATTCTTGATCTTCGAAGCCTTTGGAGTTGATTTGAAGAGATGCAGCTAGTCCCCAAATCTTTGAACATTTTTAGAATGGAGCTCATAAATAGAATTCTGAGGTTTTCAAACATGCAAAAATATTTCCTAGATGTGCTGATTTGCCCTGAGAAAGGTCATTTTTCTCATGTCATTCAGTCAGAAGCAGAAGTGCTAGGATTCCTTCCTAAAGGTGTTTGAGCTGGTGTAACAACTGCAAAATAATAAACAAACTGTATGTGCCATTGTCCTGGTTTCAGCTGGGATAGAGTTAACTGTCTTCCTAGTAGCTGGTACAGTGCTGTGTTTTGAGTTCAGTATGCGAAGAATGTTGATAACACTGATGTTTTCAGTTGTTGCTCAGTAGTGTTTAGACTAGAGTCAAGGATTTTTCAGCTTCTCATGCCCAGCCAGGGCACCTGACCCAAACTGGCCAACAGTGTATTCCATACCATGTGACGTCCCATCTAGTTTAGGAATTGGGAAGGGGGGGGCAGGGATCTCCGCTTGGGGACTGGCTGGGTGTCGGTCGGCGGGGGGTGAGCAATTGCCCTGCGCATCATTTGTACATTTCAATCCTGTTATTACTACTGTTGTCATTTTATTAGTGTTATCATTATCATTATTAGTTTCTTCTTTTCTGTTCTATTAAACCGTTCTTATCTCAACCCAGGAGTTTTACTTCTTTCCCCGATTTTCTCCCCCATCCCACTGGATGGGGGGGGAGTGAGTGAGCAGCTGCGTGGTGCTTAGTTGCTGGCTGGGGTTAAACCACGACAGGCATCATTTCTAGATTATACAGATTCTATACCTACCACAGTCTAATGAAACCAAAAAATTATTGACTCCCAGGACTGCACCTGAACAGCAGGGTGGAGGCATGTGCGTGTGGGGTCCCTTCTCATAAAGGACTGATAACTAATGTTCTTAATCTGGGAGGATATTAACTATCTAAATATATTTATTACCCCTTCAGACTTTGTATTTACTGTATTATACTTAAAAAATGGTTTATTGTTATAATTACTATGGTTTAAAAATTAGAACAATATCAAAGCCAGAGATGTTTCTTTTGCTGAACAGAAATTTTGCTGAACAAAAGCAAAAAAAGGCTGGAAAGCTCCTGTAAACTTTGGGTCTATTTCAGTTTTGAAAACATCCTCAGCAATTGCCATTTGTTGACATTCAGTTTCATGACAGCAGATTATTGCAGAAAATAAAGTTTGAAAATGAATTTGAAATTAATTTTTCACCAGCCACAGTTCTGGTGCAGGGCATTTGTCACCCTAACAAATGTGTACTAGAATTAATCTTCATACCATATAAGGCTTCCCAAGTAGCTTCACACCAGAGCAGATCACAGAGAATTATTGGATTTATTATCCTTTTATTGATCTTCCTGAGGCATTTGGATGGATTGATTCTGATATGCTACTCCTTAGACATATTAGATAGATTGCTTAACAAATTTCAGAGCAGCTGACCGTGACCAGGTCAATATCTCACAGGAAGTTCTTCCTCACATATACATATCACTTGCCAGGAGCATGTCTGTCTTCTGATCTACAGCTGTCATCTTGTGATATACAAAACAGACTACACAGGAAGTTAAAGTACCCTCATTTTATCTTTTGAATTTAGACTATATTTGTGGCTTAATAGTATGCTGCTTTGCATAACTACTTTGAAAGATCTCCATTATTCTACTGTTATCTAACTATCAAAAGGAAATGTGTCTTCAGAGATGAATCACTCGTATTACCACTTTTTGCTTTTAAAAATGCCAACTTCTGACAAAATGGACAGCCTTCTGTAACATGTTTTAGTTTGAACTGTGGAGCAGAACAAAAGGAAGGACATTTAGTAACTTTTTAAGAGGCTACATGATAGAATCTGGCAAGGGAACTTTTGGCTTACCACAGCAGATTCAAAGCCTGACACAACTGTGCCCTAACCATGCTAAATACCTCTCATGCTTCTGAAGTGGAGAATACTGCCCTCCCTGCAGATCTCATCCTACTGCCCAGTAATAATGGCCTGCTCCTATTTTACCATTAGTCAGGAGCCTTTATACCCTACAGAGACCAAGGCTGTGTCCAGCCTAGGACTATGCATTTCTAAACATGGAGTTTGACCCTCAACTCACCTCCTACCCAATCTCCCAGCACAAACATACTGAAATCTCAGGTCTCCTCCTGGCACAGCAGTTTGGGCTAACTCAGGCCTATCACTTGGACTCATGTGAGGCCAAGCAAGCTGGAGCTGGGAGGCTGCTGTACAGCGAGTGGTAGCCGCTAGCTCAAACGATCCCAAGTCCAGGGATGGAAGAGATTGTATCAGCCTAGGGAAAAGGAGGAGGACAACTCCTCCTTTTCCTTTCTGTCCTTCAGCTCTGCCTGCCCTAAACTGAAGTGAAGGATGGATGGACGGGAGGGAGGGAAGGAGGGAGGCAGGGGCGGAAGAAGACAATACAAAAGTCCTTGGTATGCTTATCAGACCACTGTCTCAAGTTAGGCAACAGGGAATACTAAGGACGGGACTTAATCTCACTTCTCATATGTTTTATTCAGAACTGTAGGAGGGCACCTTTATCAAGGAGATGATCCCTGTAGAGAGAGACCTCTCTTTAGGTTAGATTGCAACAGTGTTTCCTTCCAGCTTACCTTTTTTTCTTTAAAAGTTATGCCAACCATGGAAGAGGAAAGGCAACACTGTTGGCTAGTTCCTCCAACCCTTTTTTTTCTTATTTTAAATACAGAAATATAATTATTAGACCAGTTGCTCAGACAGTATGAAAGTTGAGCCATTTATTTTCTGTGCATGAAAGAGTCAATATACACAAGTCCCTTTTCAAGGAAATGCCCTACCTGCCAGGCTACAGGTGATTTTGGCCACATCTTGGTACTGAGAACCTGATGCCTATGCTATGAACATTTCAATTATAGTTTCCTTCTGCAGTTTGAATACCCAGCTGGAGAGCATCTGCTACATTAGCTTCATCTGAAATGAAACTGGTTCATGTGCTCCAGGACCAGACACACAATAAATAGAGATGATTTCTTCTGCAAGTCTGTTTCACATGCATCCATATGAACTGCTTCTGAAGTTAATGGAGACTGTATGTAGCCTAGAAGCAGTATGAATCAAGGAGTTGAGATGGGTGGTTGAAATTATTGATTAGATGATACTAAAAGAGAAGGTAACAAGTATACTCAGAGAAGTTTATTCACTGAAAACATTTCCTCCCCAAAATTTAGACCGATTAACTCAAATAAAAATAAACTAAAGAGTAACTGGCTAGTAAGTTAGTCTGAATATTTTTGAGAGCAATTCAAGGTAACAGCCCAAGGATAAATTTAGATATCTAGAGATAGACAGAGATGGCAAGTACTTTTTTTCTGTTGGCACTATGAATAGAAAAAAAAGTGCTTTCAGTAAAGAAAACAGTCTTCACACCACAATTTTTCCCAGTACAGAGGAGTTCTCTTATTTAAATTATGCAACTAACAAAAAGTAAAAGGTTATGAAATCTTTGAGAACATGTGATCTTTTCCACAGAATTAGATGGACCCTAAAGATGAACAAGAGAAAAATGAAACTGAATTTACTCATTATGAGGTATTTGAAAGTCCCTCTACAAAGTCTTCCACAAATTCAAAGTTTAACTGAGGATGTTTCATTTCTCCTTATCCAGATCCATACATTTCTCAAGGACTAGAAATTTAGAATCCACAATTCACTGCTTTCAGTAGTAAAGGAACAAGTAATCCAACCCACACATGCTGGGATTTTCAAGGAAGCCTAAGGTAATAAAATGTTCAAATTACTTTTAAATTCAATGGGAGTCAGACTTCCAACTCCTTAAGACCTGTTGAAATTGATATCTGTAACTTCCAATATCCTGAAACCAAAGAAATTAAAATTTTGAAAAACCTTCTGTGAACTAGTAACTGTTGATTATTTAATGGCTGATTAAAATTTCTTACTACCTGCCTCCAGAATTTCACAGTAGGAACATTACACTCATATTTCTATTTTTCATAAATGTCAATTCCATCTGACATTGTGTGTTATTCAACATGAAAGATATCTGGAAAATAATCCTACATAGCAGTAGGCTATGGTATAAAAGCTATCCACTGAATGCTACCAACAATGAGCTAGCAAAAAATTTAGCTAAACGAGTAAAAATATAAGCCTTTCATAAGAACATATTTTATAAAGTAGAACTTCTCCATTTTCAGAGCAGAAAACAAAGCAGGAGATTTCATCCCTGTTGTGTTCAAGCACAGCAAGAGGCATTTGGGATTCTAGTCCACCAGCTACTCCAGGATGGGTTCTCCTTTTCCCATGTGCTACACCCTTTATCCATGTGCTACACCCTTTATCCATGTGCTACACCAAAAGGCATGAGAAGCCATGCTTCTGTTGCAACAAAATGAAAAAGCAAAATTAAACAACACAAAACTATTTTATGAAACTAAATTATTGGCTTTCAGCTGGATCTAGGGGTTAGGATGTGACCTGCAATCACATGAGTAACTAGTCTAATCCTTGAGAAATGAGTCCCTGCACCGTCCCACAGAACAAGTCCAATGTCAGCTCCTCTCCTGCTCAAGGCAGAAGTAGCCCGTCCTTGACTCTTTATTACAGGGACAGCAAAAGGCAATTTTATCAACACTACTGAGAAGCTTTTAGCCAGCTGTAATCCTTTTTTACAATTCATAAAATCTGAAGACTGCACTTTCTGGTTGGAAAGGGTTTGTGCTAATATGGGATTATGAAGGAAGGGATTTGGGGTGCACAGTCCTCACTGGGAAGTTGCATATGGTTCTTCTGTTGATACTTTCAAGAGTTAGGAACATCTACAATGTATGAGGCTTGGGGATTTCTCTGTATAAGCATTGGAACTGGAGAAAGAGAAACTTGTGTTTGGTCTAATAATGAACAAATATCCCATAGCAAAGAAATTCTAGTATTTCAGTGCAGAAATAAAGAACAGCATTACTTGTTTGCATGCCAGGTCAATTTTATTCCTGTTTTAAATATGGGGAAATGAGGGCACTGGGAAACTGCAACTTTCCATCACTAAAAGAGTAGGCGTTAACTAAATCCAAGATTCCTAACTAATGTGTATCCTGCCTATAACTGCCTTCATTGCCTTTGCTTTCTCTGCAGGGCGCATTGGTTTTGTCCTTCAAAAATCTGTCTTGCATATAAGAACTGAAACCCTGGTCAAACATGATACAAGCAGAAAAATGGAAAAGGTCTTAAGAGGCCACATATAATATATCCAAGCATGAAATGGCCCAAGTTTATAGAGCAAAGTAAACATTTTACAGTATTTGTAATCAATACAGGGAGTCTTTTATCGCTTTGCAGAAATCTACACCAAGAAAAAATTGCAGCTCTTTTATTTTTTAATGATGCAGCATGCTGTTAATTTGGGTATAAAGCCAAAAAGCCCCATAGTAATATTCAGGAAGGAGTTGTCTAGAAACCCCTCAATGTCTTAGATAAAATTGAATCTGAATGGCTAAACCCATTTGAAAACAAATCAATTTAAAACTAATTTTATCCCCAACATGCATTTTTTTAACAAACTTCTTTCACTACAACAGAGATGCTAGCAACATCCTTAAACCCAACACATTTATTCTGTTCCCAATGCTGCATACAAACATGAACACTCTTCTGGTACTACTCAGACTACAGAGAAAACAAATGCCTGAATTCTTCCTCTTTTGTTGTCTTATTCCCATCATTAAAAACAAAGTCCACCTCACAGCTAGGCAAACACCTTGGAATTTCTCCTGCCCTGGTTTCTTGCCTCTTTGTCAAAACCGTCCTCTCTCTCACCTGCAGTTTTAAGGTCACACCAAGGTTCCACACACACAGACTCTTCCCTTCTGGCCTAAATAGGTCAAAACTGGTTTGAAATCTCACCAAAAAAATGTGTATTCTCTTGCATTTTGTATCGAGATGCTGCAGATATGGGGTGGGAAGGAAGAGGGAGACAGAGAGCTGTTGAAAGTGCCTGAAGGTAGCTGAGAGGCAGCCCACACGGCCGGGGCACAGGGCAGCCCAGGAGGGAGACACAGAACAGATCTCACTCATCTTCTCCTTTCATGCAAAAGACGTTTTTTACTCTGTGTCCCAGAAGAGCTGCTTCCTAGACAGTTTTACACTTGTTCCTAGTACCCCAACAAGCGACTGACCACACCCTGGCATGCCCAGCACTATAATAGTATGCTATAGGGAAGTACTATTCCTCTGCTGGAAGGTTGCATAGCTCAAAATCTGAGCTTTGCCATTAAAAAAGGTAGCTACGCTGCCCATCACTAAGCAAAATTGTTCAACACAGCCTGGCTCCTTAGGCATTAATTGTAATGGAAAACAGAATTATAGTCTGATTTTTAACAGCTTTTTAACCTAGCAATTGGCACATTTCTACATATGTGTGTATATATATATAGACACATGTATGCTTTATTAAAGCAATTTCTCACTTGTCATTATTTTTAAATGTTATCACACTCCATCATATATATGCTGTGTACATATAGTTATTACTCCTGTTTTATCCTGTAAGTTAATGATAAGCCTGGCAAAAAAATTCATTCTACTCCAGCAAGCCTCCAGATGTCGGCACAGCATACTCAGTGCAGGTATTGCATTAACCACTTCATGCATCACACAGGGATGGGAATGGTTCCTTTTTTCAAGGAATAAGTGAAAACCTCTCAGAGCCCATCATACACTGACTTGATTAAACTGCTGCCACCTTCCACTCACATCAAGAAAACAAACATGACTCTATAAAGTAAAGCACAGTACATTTGTGGCAAGATGGAGACCTCTCATGTATTTGTCTGAGTGTAATAACTATCAAAATAAGAATATGCAATAGTAAGAGATGTACGGGAGAAAATGTTGAAAATTAGGGGGTTTTATCTTCCATAAAACTGTGAGTAATTACCCACCTCAGTTCCAGTCTCCATCTCTGAATTTGCACAGGAAACAATCTTGAAAAATGTGCCAAAAAAAGCAAATTAATTGTCTTGGTTGACAAAGCAAGGAGCCTATTTTTTTTTTGTTTTTTTAAATCAATCCCTATTAACTCCTAAAAAATAGTATGTTGTTTCTTCCATGATACTTTCAAAAAAACCACGTAAACCCAGATAGCAAATGACTTCACACTCTCTTATCCTTCCAGTAGTTATGATCTGGCCCTGAACATTAATGTGAAGCAATATGAAGTTTCCTGTTACACTTTTTATTGCTTTTGAATCCAGCCTGAAACCTCACCTTAACCTTCTAAGTCCTGCATTAATCACATCCTCGTTTTTTGCGCTGACATAACGATAGCATAAATGTAAAGAAAACAATGATTCAGTATTTTAGAAAATCTGAAACAGTACAGGCTTTTGTCCTCTCTACTCACCCTTTTATAATTACATTTATATTAGTTCTTATCAAAACAAATCACTACTCAATTACAGTGCTTTCAAACCAAGGAGAAGAAAGGGCATCTGAAGAAACACAAAAATATTTCAGTCTAACTTTAAGTTTCAAAAGGAAGCATAGAATCAGGCTGTTCTTTCATTTATTCTGAAGCATTCAGAAGTTGCTTCAAAATGTGCTTTCTGTTTTCTCATTAACTTTTAAAGCATCTTAAAATCACTTGGGGAAAAAAAAAAGAGAAAGAAAATAATAATTAAAAAAAACCAACCCAAGATAATAAGCTTAGTTTCCTTTTCAAGAATTGAGGAGAATTTGTGCTATTGTATAGTTCATTCCTTCATGCCTTTATTTCCTTGTCCTGTAAGGATTTTCTGTACTTATGGGGGTTGGGGGCGGATACTACTATATCCTAGAATTTCTGAAGATAAAACAAAATTGTATCTCTATTACAGAATCTTATGGAAGTGTTCAACAGCCACAAAGTGCTACAAAAAGAACATATTTCCTGTTACATGACAAAGAATTTAAAGTAACTTCCATTAATATTACACTGAACATTTTTAGATCCATTCCTACTACATCCTTGTAAAAAAGTCCTATGGGACTGAAGAAGTCATTCAGGATATTAATAATATTTAATTTGACAATTACAAAGACATTACATTTGACCTGAAAGTTCAACATTAAGTTTCCAAACTGGATTGAAAAATATAGGGTTTCTCATTGAAGTGAAATGCAATTTTTCCATTAAATAAAAATGGAACTATAAATGGTACATATATTTAAATATTCATTAAAGAAAAAAAGAACCTTTATGTATTTAGTTGATTTTATATTTTAACAATAAATAAAGATAGGCTAAAACAGATTGTCTTTTTAATGGGTTTGTATCATTTTCACAGAGGGAAGATGCCGATGGAAGCCTTACGTTATTATTTCAGTTCACTCTGCCAATTAAACCCTTGCTTGTACAGAACTTACTTTAAACAGATGCTTTATTTAGATGTTTTTAAAAATTCAAAAAGTAGATTTGAGGAATTTTAGAGACGTTATTAATGTTACTAGAACACTTATGTATATAATGTGTCCCATTGGAAAAGAATACAAAATTAATTGAAATAGTTTCATAAACCATTTCACATGCATCTTTCAAATTTTACAAGAGGTCTGTGGGACTCAAAAAGATTTCAGATTCAGCCTCCTCTCTCAAAAAATAATGAAATTTTAGGGATTGTAAACAGTGGTAAATTTAAATCTAAAGGCTTTGATAAAGAAAATTAGTGAATAACCTCGCTTATGTATAACAAAATATATTCAACATGCAAATGGTTTATAACCTAAGTCCCAGAAAGTCATTAATAGCAGCATCCAGCAAATTCGTAGAACTGTATCTACACCAGTGCCTAAGTACCTGAGCCTTAACTTTACTTCCATGTCTCAGTGGGATTACTCCAGGTGTGAAGTTACTCCCTGTGTTAGCATCTGTTAAATGAGATCCATAGTTACAGCTGGCATTTGGAAAACTGAAGCAGAAATTAATTAGCATTTCAAATATTTCAGTATATATACTATTCCCATGTCACTAATTACAGTCCCATCTGTACAAAATTGTACCAAAAATACTCATATTTTAATATCTTTCCCTTTTGTCTCTAAATACTTTGCTCACATTAAAAAATAAATTTAAAAAGCTGGTTCTTCACCACCAACCTCCCTATCGAATGGTCGGCATTGCTATCACAACCAACAGTGCATTAACATAATACAAACTACTTTCTAATGTCAGAGTGAATTCATTTCAACAGCAGTACAGTTTTCATTATTTTTGAGTTGTTGACTTTGTTAACCATTAGGAATATTTTTATACTTAGATAAAAGAAATATTATGAATATGCTATCAGATAGAAGTAAGCAGGACGGTAAGTTATCTTAAAAGATGCGCTTTTTTCTGAACTTGGGCATATTCTCAGAGTTTTTTCCTCTTGCTTTTTTCCCCCCTTCTTTTTTACTCTCCTGCTTCTCTGGTAATAATAATTCACTATGGTATTTATAAAACTCAAAATAATAAAATCCTCAAATAATGCGTATACTGCTAGAAAAGAAAGCTGGAGCAGTTTATTTTTTTAAGAAGAAAACTTATCTTGAGGGCAAAAGCAGTCCAAAAGTATATGCCATTGAATATTTTACAGAATATATTTCTACAGAATATGTTCTGTGTTTCTGAAGAAGAAATCTCTCTCTACTGGAGTACTTGTGTCTTGTCAGAGAGCCTAAGAAAATGATAGTAGTTCAAGCCAAGGTAGCCTAGATAATAACATTCAATTAAATGGAAAAATTATAACACTATATACTTTGTTATATTTATGTGTTATTTTCCCACCACACACTCTAATATTATCAGAAATACAAAAAGCTTTAGTATGAGAAATTTTGCATGCTATCACAGAACAAGTTTTACCTGTGGGAAAGTAAAGAAAAAACTCTGAATTGAGAATGCCAAGCAAAAATAAAAAAGGCTAATTTTATCTGTTTTAAGAACATCCTGAGACCATCTCATTTCCTGCTTCTCTGTACAACTTTAAGGAAAAAGAAACTGTATCAAACTATCTGGACTCAGTAATTCAAGAAAAATAGAATGCAAACTCTAAAATAGATACACAAAAGCAAAGAATCATACAGCATCTTTATCTTAGAACTCTTCTGTTAAATTTCAACTAAAATAATTTGATTTCATTAAAACTGATACCTTTACGTTCTGTACAAAGGTAAATAATTTACAAACACACCCAGTAAGTGTTCTTCAAAAGCAGGCAGTTCAGTGACGTTTCAGAGAGAGAGAAGTTTGAGAAAAATATTATTGTCATGAATGAAGGAACAACAAACAATACTTCAATCAGGGTTACATTACAAAGCTTATTTTACATTATTAATTCAAAATTTAATGATGTATATGAAATAGATAGGTGTCGATTCTGCAAGTGCTTGCTCCCAGGAGTCCCACCAGCTTGAATATATTTTCTCAGATAAACAGGACTATCTACAAGCATAGTCATTTGAAGAACCAGACATCCCCCCAAATATTTATGAAATATATTAAGCAGAGAAGCCCTGACTGGGTATAACACTTCAGTTATAATGCAATATGTTTACTCTACAGCATTGTACTTAAAAGCCTACATCATTGTAAAGCTGTAAATTGCCATGGAAAAATATTTTAAAGTACTCCTAAAATCTTTTGAACTATAATAAACCCCCAGATACTGGATCACAGACACTGCTATGAATTATGTTGTTCAGTGCCAGAAATCTGTACCATAGCATCAGCTTATAATACTTATTATGAGGCTGAATGTTTGCCATGTGAATTAATTTAATTCCAACTAGTCTTTTCACAACTTGGAGAAAGTGGGGGTTTGTATTATAAAGTCTTAAACTTTTATACAAGATTTTGTAGGTAACCGATAACCTAGCTTTTGGGGATGGATACCCATAAAAGTAAGCATTTGTACATTTCAAATACCAACTAAAATCACTTTGTATTAAGGATACACATATGTGTATCACTGGCTAATCAGCATTCAAGTACATTTGAAATACTGTGTTTCCATGTATGAAATAGTTAAGGGGAACAGGCAAAAATGCTGTAAAGAGTTGCACGGATTCTAATGTTTCCTCCCCCTCGTTCACAGCTTACAATGTAAAGTTGTCAGACACGTAGCTTATCAACCAGAGCATTTCTAAAAATGAGCATACAAAAAATAAGCAGTCACCAGACAGGCAAAGCAGTAAAATCTAATCGCTTATTCACTCGATGACACATGATTCTGTGGGAGAAGGAACGCTTTTATTTAACAACCTGGTATTCCTTTAACGGAGACAAATGCTGCATCAGAAACGACATAAAGGGAAGACAGACAAGATGACCATTTCTCTCCTCACAGAATAAAAAAAATAATTAAAAAAAACCAAAACAAAACAAAAACCCACCCAAGCCCCCAAACCAGTATCATGTGAAATAGAAAAGATCTTCTTGAAACGCTAAGTCAACAGAGGGACAAGCAGGTGTTTGCATTCTCTGCAGTTTAACTCATGGATTTCATTGTGTGCCTCACAGAAAGAAAAGCAGTTTCATTTGTAGATCTTACAGGGAAACAAAGAACTTCAACAAGGAGTCCCGATAAACATCTTACGCTGTTAAACATCTTCACCAGGAGAGAGAGAAAAATCTCCCCCCGTTGCAAGCAACCGCGGACATCTTTTGTTCCCTGATAAATATTTGCCTTTGTCTTTTGTGATAAGGTCTGCTGCCTTCGCTTCCCACAAAAAGGGCCCGGTTGTTTCCGTACAGAAAACATTTAATTAAGATCATTTCCGATTTCCTAGCCCCCCGTGCGCCGAGGGAAAAGACGAGCGAAAGGGGAGAAACCCCGGCGCTCGCTGGCTGCGAGGAGGGGCCCGGGGGCGCCCAGCGGCTGCCGGGCCGGGAAGCGCGGCCCCGCCGGCGGACGGGCCTCTCCCGCGGGG